>NC_053157.1:165076511-165382067 GCF_016835505.1 Polypterus senegalus | reverse complement strand
ATAACGTGCAGTGAATACACTTGACTTGAACATTCCTAGTTCTCATCCTCTTTCTTTCAATGTACGTTTATCATTCTTTTTCTCAGAGGTTGATGCGCTTGCTGCTTCCTGAGCAGCTCTTCTCTTCTCCATCCTAGCGGCCCGCTGCTTCTCTTCTTCCGTCGGCATCTTTTCAGGTTAAAACTGATTAAGTTAGTTTTTGTGTTGCAATTACTTAGTACGTTTTTCTTAATTTTTCACTTCAATCTGCCTTAAAAATGATTTACGATATGAAGAGGTAGGGGAAGTGACCGCGAAGGTGGTAGGGAATGAGAATGGCGCACGTATGCATGCACAGCATGGCCGCCCTGCTGCGCACTGCCGAGAGTTGATTCTACAATATAATAAAATTAAAATAAGATAGTAATAAAAATCATGACCCGAAAGCGGATAGCAGATGTCATGTAGTATATGTGTACCAAATTTCATTTCAATTGGTGAAACGGTTTGCAAGCTACAGGTGATTTAAAATCCTGGACAGACATAACGAACAGCCATGATAGCACATTATATAAGAAGATTATTACCTTGTTCAAATGTCCGATACAGGTGTGACTCCTTAAAAATTCTTTAGTCATGAACAGACCCTGGCCATTTAGCCTCAACATTTAATACAAGATAGGATGCATCACAGATCATCTGAGAATTTATAGCACTAGCCAACCCGCGGCGTAAAATACGCCGCATAATCAGGCCGGTTTTTTAATGATTTTTAAGCACAGGGAGAAAAATAACATTTGAAAAATCGGAAATGTAATAAATCAGCAAGAAAAGCAACATTGTAACAATGCACGGAACGAACCAGCACACAATTGTCTGTGCGGCGCTCAGGCGCGGAGGGTGGAACGGGAGGAGAGGAGAAGGACGTCCACTCCGTTTCCTCCGTCATGCTAGTCTGCTGATTTCTCGTCCAGTATGCACTGCCTGCTCATGTGCCCACCTCCAACTCATCACTCGAGTCGTTGTCGTCTGTGCACAATCCAGATGCAGCTGTGACTCACGTAGACTTTTCATTGCTCTGTGTGGTTTTGGCTGCCTTTCTATATATAATCAACTAAGACACCCGACCACGGTGGTAGCGAGGTGGGAGGGCAGTGTGTACAAAGTGCAGGAGCATCTAAGAAGACGCATGTTTGTCACGGATGCGAATTGCTGTATGTAGCGTGTAAAACAATTTGCTATGGTGCACGCGGTCGTGCGTCATAACCGAAAACTCAGTTTTTAAAGACTGGTTACTTCATTGTGTATACGACTGTAGGTGAATGAAAAGATGTAACTCTGGAGAAGGCAACATACAATACAGCGTTTTACACGCTGCATACAGCGATTCACATTCGTGACAAATTGTTTTACACGCTGCATACAGCGATTTACATCCGCGACAAATATGAATCTTCTTAGATGGTGCTGTCGTGTCCACCCACGCTCTCGAAGCACATACACTGCCTGGTCATGTACCTGCTCGCAAGAGCAACTAACAGAGACTCGCCCACCAACTGTAAGACTATGGGATACCCCTCACAAACTGCTCTACATGCCGCATACAGCGATTCACATCTGCGACAAACAAACTGTTTTACACACTGCATACAGCGATTCACAGCCGCGACATGATTTTTCTTAGATGGTCCTGTCACGTCCACCCTCGCACTCGAAGCATACACACTGCCTGGTCATGTGCCCAGTCGCAAGAGCAACTGACAGAGACCCGGCCACCAAGTCTAAGACCATGGGAAATCCCTCGGAAACTGTTTTACACGCTGCATACAACGATTCACATCCGCGACAAACTGTTTTACATGCCGTATACAGCTATTTACATCCATGACAAACATGCCTCCTCTTAGATAGTCCTGCCGTGGTGCCTCTGTGTAAACCGGTCAGGCACAGAGAAGGTCAGCTGCTGAGAGAGCATCTCGACTGTTGCAGGGCCTGCATTGGTGAAGCAGGTGAGACGGTAATGAAACAGAGGCACAGGGCTTATTGGTTTTTAAAGACTGCTTCCTTCATTGTGTTTTAACCTTAGTTTTAAAGGATTGTTTTAAGAATCCCATGGGATACACCTCGCAAACTGTTTTACGCGCTGCATATAGCGATTCACTTCCGCGAGAAACATGCCTCTATGAACAGTCAACGTGGTTCAGAGCTGCATGTGGCCTCTACGACAGACGAACATAAATGACGCCGTTTTTCCTGTGTCGTTGCATCCGAGTTGGTGGGCGTGGTTCTGCAAGTTGTCGTCGTATCCAATGGTCTTAGAGTTGGTGGGCGTGGCTCCTTCCTGCTTGCGCCATGGGCGTCTCACTTGTCGGCGGCTTAGTGAATCCACGCCCCTTCTGGCGTGCTTTTCATGGTTGTCTTGCCTTAGTGAATTATATATATAGATGTAAGTCAAATGATTTTACTGTATGTCAACATGCCTATTGGCTATTTTTAACTCTTACAAAAAGTTACATTACCTGCACGTTAATACTGTGGAAGCCTTTTCTATTTTTGTAATCTGGCTCATTTGGACCTGATGGGGCTTTTATTCGGATCTGCATACAATCCAGTGCCCCAATCACATTTGGAAATCCTGGATAATTAGAATGTTAGGCTCATTGTGAGATTCTTTATGGAACTGTGGATGTTTTTGCCTGTGTATTACCTAACTGTAATGGCATGAAACGCCTCTTTTATTGTCTGTGCACACAGGTGTCCAGGAAACACTATGAAATCCTAAAGGAAATATTTCAGAGCCAAACAGACTTTATGAATTGCCAGGCAAACTGCACTTTTAGATAGATTTTCAGCATCGCCTACAGTATATAAAATAGTGCCGCTTGCAAAAAACCTCAAAGCAATTCATACTGTCTGTGTGTTTGTGAGAGCCCAACTTCACCTAGTTTGACTTTGAATATAAGGTGCTAATAAATCTTTGCGGTACAATATTCCCCCTCAGCTAAAGTGGTATCTTTCGAAAAGAATTTCCTCCAGGAGCAATAAAGGATCTTACCGATCGTGCAAAACCCTCTCTATATGAAATTCTCTCCTTATAATTTATACACCGATATCAATTTGTCGCTCATTCATGAACGGTGAAGCCATGACTGAATGAATTCCATGCACGGACACCGATTAAGTGTGTGAACTAATCCTTGTTTACATAGAACAAACCTGCTCCGAGCAACAACAATTACATCCGGCTAAACAAGTAATCCACGTATGAAAAATACCCCCCTGGACTTTTTACTGCAAATAAGCAGATATTTATTCCGTTAAACCCATTCCAATTGGATCACCCTCTATACAATGAATCTTTATCTTGAAATTTAGGCTTGATTTTCAAGTGTTTTACTTACCCAGAAAATAAAATGTTTTCACCTATACCAATGTTTTATAAAGCAGATTATTCATATGTGCCTATTTTTGCAGAAAAACTTTATTATGAAGGTGTTGACTACTATTACCCACTACACCACCATTATATTTTTTGGGCAACTACTACCATATACCCAGATTTATCACAGTATAAAACATAAACCTTGTTATGCTCTACTTCTTCTTGCTCTGAAACTCTTTTGTGTCATCCAATGTCTTAGAACTAGATAGTCTTCTTGATTTATTTTAACATTTTCTTTCTGTCATTTGAGTCCATTGTTTCAATGCAGGACTGACTATTACCTCCAAGGTATAACCCACATCACAGTTACCCAGCTCATTTTTTAACACTTGACCTACTGTTAAATTTCATGTACTATAGCTACAGACACCACACCAAGTGGAGTCATTATCCTTTTGTTCTCACTAATTACCCATTAATTCAGCATCCTGATAGTAAATCCCTACTGCTCTACCCCCCAAAATAATAGATAACTGAAAATGAAATAACAGCAGTTTGGGAGTATATAAAAATAAATAACTTCCCGGCACACAGCTTTTTGTTTGCTTATATTTCAATTACAATTTTAAAAAAAGTTTTACACTGAGAAAAAGTGTCACACTTCTAGACACATAAACAAAAAACCATAAACTAATATTAACCTGTGCAAACAGTTTCAAATCTTTATCCAAACTTACCTAAACATTTTATAATATATATAAGAAAAGAGCAAGAGGTATGTTATCTAAGCACAAAATTGTCAGCATTAGCAGTATGCATACATTTTTAAAGACTTTTGCGAACAGCTCAGCTACAAAAAGCAATGCTACTTTATGCAGCTTTATTGTGTTCTGTTGCGTATACATCTACAGAGCTGGCAATGCGTCTATAGTTTCTTAGTGGCCACCTCTGTTGCTATTTTTGTGTTTTGCCAGTATTTATCAAGTGTCTCAGAGTAAGAAAATAGTCCTAACTGGCTCAAAACTCACAGAGTGATGCAAACTATGTGATACTCTTAAGAGGAGAAGTAAAAGCATTTTAGCAATTTTCCAAATTTAGGAAACTCCTTCTAATTTCACTAGGATTTAAGAGGAGCTTGTGAGCTGTCCTAACTTGCTATTTACTACCAGAAGATGACATTCAGATACAGATCAGCACACACATTCCAGGAATGGCCAAATGTTTTGGAAATCCTAGACTACAATAAACTCGTAAAAAAATAATCTGATAGAGATGGAATAATACTAGTAACAAATCTAAAACAATGCACTGTCAGCCGAAATTAAAGTGTTTGCAACAATACACTTTGGCTACATTTTGTGTAAATCACAACCAACATTTTAACAAATTTTGCACCAAATTTTGAACATCCTTACAATATGTGAGGTAATAAGCAGATTATACGTTTCCCCAACACTCCATGTGAGAACTTGTTAAAGCAAGCTACATTCATGCAAAACAGTATGCTCATAAAAAGTTTGGGTAAGCAGACAAGCGGCATCAAAGTATCACCCTGGTGGCAATGAATGCAAACTGTACTGTAGCAGTCAGCATATTAGCCTGAATATAACTGGGGCCAGATGGATGTCACACAGGTATGCAGAGCTCTGCACTCCACAAACTCCTGGAACATTCATGTTACACCTTGCAAGCCTGGGAAGGTTAAAGAAGGAAAGTGCACACTCCCTGCACTTGCCTTCTTTTTACATAAACAGAACCTTGCAGAAGATAAAGGGGGATCACAGAAAGGGGCATGTCATGCCACCTTGGAGGTAGATTTTTAACACTGCAAGAATGAATTCGACTTATAGCCTTGGATAATTTCAGTAACTGTTAATTTGTGAGATGGCTCGCATAGCCATAACAAAAGGAAGATGATTCTTTTGAGTTGAGGCGTGGATCCTTCATAGTTAAATAAACACACCTGTTATCATACTTATGTCTCAGTGCTTGTTGCAGTTCTGTGCAGCTAAGTGCAGTATCCTACCTTGTTGTTTTCCCTCTATTACTTCTTTTTCTTCTTCATCTCCTATTTTCTTTTATGGTGCAGTCTTTACATTAGTATCAGAAAACTATAAAATGTCATCTAGACTTTCAATTTATGGTTCAGAATGTTTTTGCTGAGAGTATACCTAGGATGCTTCATATTTACTTACTATGTTCTACTTTAAAGTAGAACAAATTTTAATCCTAGCGTGACCTTTAGTTCAATTCCTAGGAGTAATTCTGTGATACTTGATAAATACAAGTCCTTGTCTAATTTTGGCCATGGTACAGCTTTTTTGGCAAGTAGATTGTTTGCTATTGAAGGTATTGTGAAAATATTGTCAATGGTGACATTCATCCCTTTGCATGTGAAAAACTCAATGAGTTGCATCACCACAATCCTGGACAGTCTTTCTCAAAACAGGGAACAGCATTCAGCATAGATTTTGTATTTACATCAGAGGCTATCCAAAATTTAATGACACACTTTTTGGGCTTACTTTAAATGCACCAAATGAAAAGGCACTGACGTTTTATCAGGAATAACTTATTCATCAACAATTATGTCCTCCTGTGGTTATAACACATGATGCAGTCTAGGATTAATGTATGTTAAGTATCTAATATAATGGCAAAGTTATTACTATGCTATAAGGTTTCATTTAGGGAAGAAAAATCATACAATCTGAGTATGCCTCTGCCATCAAGCCATTTTGCTTGTTTGTAATTCCGTATGTGTGTAACCCTTGTGTGCTGTACTGTAAGGGATAACAGTTGATTTAGGGAAATGAAATTTCGAGGCAGCAAGAATTTGGAAAAAAAAAACCAGAAGTCAAGGAATCTAATAAACAAGGCCTAGGACGTGAAACAATAACAACAATAGCCAAGACAAAACTGTAACAAATAAGACAAAAAGTTTGATCAGAACCAAAAAAAAATTGTAATCAGATAGCCTTTCAACAAAAATAAACAAATAGATAAATCTTCAGTTTTAGGCTGAATCACCAAACTTAGACAAACCATGTAGTCCAAGGGGCTGATCTTTATGCCCCTTTACCTATAATGTCACATTATCCATGGCCCCAAATGCCAACCCAACAACCACTTAGCAATTGTTAACACTAAAGTCCCAAAATGGTGATGCCCATACAAAAAGATAAGATGACACCGTGAGATATATGCAAAAAGTACTATCATAAATAATTATGAGTTAAAACAAAAAATAAGTTTGATCTTGGATCTTTGATTTTTGAATTTTTGCATCTCATAGCCCCCATAATAAAGTTTAAATTACTTATAGAGCCCCAGGAAAAACTAATAAAATTTAACTTGAGAGTCAAATTATGGAACCTTGTGTCTGTATGTGGATCAATATGTGTGCAAACTTATCAGTTAGTTGTACTCAAATCACAGTTATTTTCCAAAAAATGTGCTATAATAAGTTTAAAATGTATTCAGAAAAATATCTGAATTATAAATGCTGTCAACACATGCCCTCTCTTGATTATGTGTTTTGGAATATATACACTCCATTTTAACTCTAAATATTTCATTTCTCTCAGATAGCCTTTGATCGAAACATTGACATTAATTTCATCTAGATGAGAGCAGGGGCCTCATGCATAACGCCGTGTGTAGAATTCGCACTATAACATGACGTAAGCACAAAAGCAGAAAAATCCAGATGCAGGAATCTGTGCGTACTCCAACTTCCGCGTTCTTCTGCTCCATAAATCCCGGTCAGCGTGAAAAGTAATGCTCGTGCACGCGTCTTCTGTCCTGCCCCAACTTCTCCCAGAATTACGCCTCTTTGAATATGCAAATCAATATAAATCGCCCTTAAGCTCAGCCTTCTGTGAAAAGACAATGGGAAAAGCATGGGAGGAAATATAAGAATTTCAGCGAATACCAAGTGGAGGCAAAGGAAAAACATACTATTTGTTTATTTAAACCGTGGTATAATCAACAAAAGGAAGTTGATCGAGTGACATAGTGTGCTGGAGAAACTTGAAAGCTCACGTTCACAAAATCACACAGTGCCGGAAATAGAAAAGAAGTCACATATCAAAGTCACTGTGAAAAGGCGAGTCGTAGCCCACTGTCTGTGTGTCATATGAAAGCTTATTAGGGTGCAGAGAAAAAAAAGGCACACAGTGGGGAAAAAGCATGAAATGTCAACTTCAATCTCGAAATTTCCACTTTAATCACGTAGTTTATTTTGTCATTAAAGTAGAACATCATAAACTTCATCTTAAAATCGCTTAATTAACCAGTTTCTCAAATCACATCGTAATTAAAGTAGCACGTTAAATTATTTGTTTTCTATGTGATCTATGTGTGTGAATCACTACTTGCTTCTTAAACCGGCTCTTTTCCTCCGACTGGACACAGAATCCATTACATTCATGATATTAAAGCTCTCTGAATAATTAAAATACTGAGATGTATATGTGATATCATTTTCATGATGATAGGAGTTAAAGTTAAGTGATTATGCGTGACCTTCAATGAAATTATTTATTGCAGCAGTAGTCATGGGCGCCTCTAGGCTTGTGGCGGCACTGGGCAGAGAAAGAATCGGTGGCTCCTTCGCCGCCAATGTCAATATGGTATCTTATGCATGGTGGAGGGCCACATCCATTGCGGACACTGCATAGCCGCCTCGTGCTCATGACACAAGCATTTAACTTTTGTCGAAATTTGCTGCTGCATTTTTAGCTGTGTTGTTATTTTCTCTTTCTGTTTTATATTCAATGTATAATGTCGTGGCCGCCCCTGCAGTCCATGCTTTTCTTTCTCCAAGTAACCAATCGCCATCAGCTCTGTAATAGACGTTAAGCCATCTGTAAGCTTAGAGCGCCGATTCTTCAAAACATTTAAGGAACATTGAAATATCTTCGTAGTACATGTTTAATTATTCTATCTTTCACGCCAGTCCCATTGAAGAATGTAGATTATTTAAATGAAGTTAAAGTTTTATCTGTATAATATAATAAACATATTTTGCTGCATTTCATCTTAAAAATGATATCGTCATCATATGTAAATACGCGCTTTATAAAGTGGCTCAGGTTGTGCAATATTATAACTGTAGTGCAAGTTTACAGTGGGGTAAATTTAATTATAAGTACAGATAGTTCTACAAGGAGCAAATGATTGAGTGCGTTTAAAGCTCTTGGGATGAAACTGTTTCTGATCTGCGAGGTCCATGCAGAAAAGGCTTTGAAATGTTTTGCCGTGGCTGAGACAGCGTGGGCTTGATGCTGTATACAGATAATTCTCTTTCCGATCAGCTGCTGCTGTGATTCCCCACTCAGATACAGTGATATAAATACTCCGAGTGATGCAGTGAGAATAATATGGAAAAAGATGATCCACAGGGGGAACCCCTAACAGGAGCAGCTGAAAGAAGAAAAAGAAGAAGAAGATGGTGCAGTGAGAGTAACAATGCTAAAGCAGTTATGGTATTTAGAATACTATGGCTATTCCCTGGACCATTATATTACAATACAGTTTATTTTTGTATAGCCCAAAATCACACAGGAAGTGCCGCAATGGGCTTTAACAGGCCCTGCCTCTTGACAGCCCCCCAGCCTTGACTCTCTGAGAAGACAAGGAAAAACTCCCAAAAAAACCTTGTAGGGAAAAATGGGAGACCACTTTCCAGGTAGGTTGGGCATGCAGTGGGTGTCAAAAGACGGGGGTCAATACAAAACAATACACAGAACAGAACAATTCCTTAAGACAGCATAATAATAAAAATTTTAGAAGTACGGTTTAACAGTAGATGATATGACATAATTAGGTTTGGATATTTTTAGAGTCCTGGAGACCTCATCCATCTAGCTGCCTCCCCATTTGGCCATGCCACGGCTGAAACGTTGCTCATGAAAGGACCCTCTTTCCCATGATTCCTGTGATCCTCCATCAGGGATGACTTTACCATAGGCAGGCAAACAACTTGGCAGGTGGGCGTGGCACCAATGCCACATTTGGGTACCGAGAAAGAAACAGAATAGGTGAGGGTTAGTATTCAAATATAATTATCATGTTACTTATGTTTAGTGCTAATGACTAACAACAGAGATGCAGTATGTACAGTTAATCAGCAGCTCTAGTCAGGATATGCTAAACTGAAGTAGTGAGTCTTCAGCCGGGATTTAAAGGCTGAGACTGAAGGGGCATCTCTTATGGAAGCAGGAAGACCATTCCACAGTTTAGGGGCCCTGTAACTAAAAGCTCGACCTCCCACTGTTATTTTATTAATCCTTGGAATCCTAAGCAGACCGGCATCTTGAGATCTTAATGTGCTCAGGTTTGTAAGTCATGATAAGTTCAGACAAGTAAGCGGACCTTGGCCATTTAATGCTTTATATGTTAAAAGGAGGATTTTGAAATCTGCCCTAAACTTAACTGGGAGCCAGTGTAAAGATTTAAGAACTGGGGTTATGTGTTCATATTTTCTTGTTCTTGTAATAATTCTTGCAGCGCATTTTGGACTAACTGGAGGCTGTATAGAGAACAGTTTGAACAGCCAGTGAACACCGCATTGCAGTAGTCAATCCTACTAGAGATAAATGCATGAATTAATTTCTCACAATCCTGTTTATTTAGAAAGCGCCTTAATTTCCTAACATTTTTAAGATGGAAAAACATGTTTTGGACGACTTTGTAATATGTGCTTTAAATGACATGCTAGAGTCAAAGATAACTCCTAGATTGCGGGCTGATTCAGTAAAATTAATTGGGATTCCAACTGAGTTAAATGACGACAAAATATTGCTGTGATCAGCGTCATTCCCTCCAACAATTAACATCTCTGTTTTATCTGTATTTAAAGACAAGTAGTTCTCATTCATCCATTCCTTTAATTCACTAACACAACTAATTAAAGACAACATCGGAGAAACTTCATTTGATTTAAATGAAAGGTATAACTGGGTGTCATCTGCATACAGTGAAAATTAACATTATGTTTCCTAATGAGAGATCCCAGTGGAAGCATGTAAAGTGAAAACAGTAAAGGTCCCAGTACTGAGCCCTGCGGACACCATATTGAACTTCTGTGTATAATGATGGAGTACTGTCAGCACATTTCTGTACATACTGGAATCGATTTGATAAATAAGAACTGAACCAAGCGAGCACGGGCCTGTAAGCCCAACATCGTTTTCTAGCCTGTGCAGTAAAATAGAATGGTCAATGGTGTCAAATGCTGCACTTAAGTCCAACAACATAATTACAGTGGAATTTCCTTCATCAGAGGATATCAGAATGTCATTTACAACCCGTGTTAGTGCCGTTTCTGTACTATGACCAGTGCGAAAGCCAGACTGGAATTTCTCAAATAAATTGTAATGCGTAAGGTGTGACTGAAGCTGACTGGCGACTACTTTTCTAGTATTTTAGAGAGAAATGGTAAATTTGAAATAGGCCTATAGTTATTTAGTATGTGTGGGTCTAGGTCTGACTTTTTAAGTAAAGGTTTAATGACTGACACTTTTAGTGCATCAGGTACGTGCCATGCAGTAATGAACTATTGATAATGTTAGAATAGGCTGCAAGAACATCCATTGCACTTTTACTAGTTTTGTTGGCACTGGATCTAGGGAACAAGTAGTGGGCTTCATTTTAGTAATTAAAGTTAAGACTTCCTGGTGAGTTACAGGATTAAAATTATTAAAGTGCTGAATGCAATGTGGCAGGGTCTGCTAAGCTAGTATTTGGTTTGTACTGTGATGCTGAGATCTGGGATCTTATATTTTTAATTTTCTCATTGAAGAAGTTCATAAAGTCTGTACTGCTAATATCTGTTGGTATTTTGCACTGTTGATCTGAATTCCCATTTGTTAATTTAGCCACTGCTCTAAAAGTACCCTAGGGTAGATTTTTATTATTGCTATCTATTAATGTAGAATAGTATTCTGAGCGAGCTTTAAAGAGGGCTTTTTATATTTATTAACACTCTCTGTCCATGCAATTTGAAAGACATGTAGCTTTGTTGTTCTCCATCTGCGCTCCAGTTTTCGACACTCTAATTTAAGAGCTCAGTATTTTCATTAAACCAGGGAGAGTTTCTATGTGCTTTGATCACTTTTGTTTTTAGGGGAGCCACTGTGTTCAGAGCATCTCTCAAGGTCACATTATAATGTGATATTAGCTGATCTAAATTGTTTTCCACGTTTACATTTGATGTTAACTGATCTAAATGGTTTTCCACAATTACACTCGACTTACTCAAGGTATCTATAAATTTTGAAGCAGAATTACAATCTAGATGTCGCACTGTCTTTGTTTTAATCTGTGAGTGCTTGGCATGGGCAGAACTAAATCAAACGTAATTAAGAAGTGATCGGAAATAACTACATTTAATGGAGTAATATTTAAATTTTGAATTTCAACTTTGTAAGTTATAATTAAATCTAATGTATGGTTATGATTATGAGTTGGACCTTTGACAATCTGACAAAATCCTACTGAATTTAACAAATAAGTAAAACATTTGCTAAAAGTGTCAGTTTCCACATCAATGTGTACATTAAAATCCCCATCAGAACTACGTGATCATAATTTATAGCCAAATCAGACAGAAGGTTGCTAAATTCAGTCATGAACAATGAATATGGCCCTGGTGGTCTGTAGACTAGCACTATAATTGTGTTGGAATCTGTTTTAATATTTAAAATGAATGCCTCAAAGGATGTAAAGTTGCCTAAATTTTTAGGAGTGATTTGCATTTTATTCCAAGGCCTCCTCCTCGACCAGAATCTCTAGACTTATGAAGGAACGAGTATCCATCTGGTGACGCCTCAGCTAGGTGACAGTGTCACATTTACTAAGCCAGGTTTCAGTAAGAAGACACAGATCAGATTTTGTACTTAATATATATCATTTACCAAAACAGCTTTAGTGCCAAGAGAGCGAATGTTCAATAAACAGCATTTAAAACTGCATGGTTCTTTCTGAACTGCTGATATATTTTTTGTTTTAATTTGAATTAAATTTCTATTACAGATGCTCCTGGTGGAGTGTCTGGTTTTATCCCTTGGTCTAATTATACACCTTAATTTTTGGTTATCAATTAATTTATGGTTTGTATCAAGACTAAATTTACTGGATGCCCCACAACAGGGATTATGGGTAACAGCTTCAGGAAAATAACAGGTGGGATAAACAACAGCCTGTGATTTAAGATCACATGACTGCGGCCTGGATGGTGCTCTAATCAGTCAACCAGGCAGTTTTGCTGCCATATTTTGGGATAATACATAAGATCCCTCCAGTTAGGATGAAGACCATCTCTTCTGAAAAATCCAGGCCTTTCCCAAAAATCATCCCAATTGTTCACAAATGCTATGCTTTTATTTGCACACCAGGTTTCTAGCCAGCAGTGAAAGGAATGCAATCTGCTATAAATCATATCCCTCTATATAATCTTGGTAAGGGACCAGATACAATTAAATTCCGACATTTTTTTTAGCTTTGGTGCATAGATAGATGAAGTTCCGCTTTAATACCTCAGATTGCTGTAAATAAATATCATTAGTGCCGACATGCAGCAATAAGGTAGATACTTCATCGTCGGCAACACGGTCCAATGCGGCCTTTATGCCAGAAATCTTGGCCCCTGCAAGGCACTTAACATTAACTGCTGGTTTAACATAGTTTGGAATTCTAACATTCCGCACTATGGAATCGCCAATTATGAGCACTTTATTATTCTCAGTTTCCACAGGCGCGCTGGAGAGCTGAGAATCTGTTCTGGGTCCGAACTGGTGACCTGGGTGCTGGGGGACTAAATTTTGGATTCTTAGACCCCGTCTTACCGTTACCCACTGAATTGGTGCTGCTGATTTCGGCCGTGCACTAACTACAGTGGTACCTGGAGAGACTGAAGCCGAAGCAGAAGTAGCCGAATTGTCTAAACAAACTGAGTCGATCCAATTTTTGGTTTGCCTAATTGCTTTCAGATTCCTAACGCGGTCCTCCAATTCACGTATTTTCCCGACCAACTCTAAATTAACTAAACATTTTTGGCAGGTGAAGCTATCTGCACTGTCGGCCGGAAAACCTGTGCTGTACATACTGCAGGACACACAACATATAAACGTGCCCTCGATGGGCAGAGAGCAGATAGAACTTACATTAAGTGTTTCTGTGTTCAGCTGAATCACCGTCGCTTTAAGTTTCCACCACCCGCTGAGCGATCAACTTTAATTTCTCACTGCCGGTTATTTTTACTGGTCAGCTGTCGGATTTACCTCAGGTGAACTTGCTCGGGTGTTTGTGAAGGGCTACGTGCCTGTGGGAGACGCCGCTGCTCTGTGCTTCCGCTTGCTGATCCGCTCTCTGCTTCCGCTCGCTGATCTGCTCTCTGCTTCTGCTCGTATTGTTACAAGTTAATTACAATCAGATGCATTACACTAATAAACAATATGCGGTTAGTTTCAGTGTATTTATAAAGCCGCGTCAGGAAAATAAAGAGCAACCACATAGGAACAGTAGCACTGCTCTGACACTGGGTGCCGCCAGTCTGCAAAACCAAGCGGAGAACTTGCGTACGACAAGGCATCAGGTACCGTGGAAAAGTGCGTGGCTTTACGCCAAGTGTAGGTTTTACATATCGCGATTTGAACGTGGAAACGTTCTTGCGCAACATTTCTGTGCATACGCACCATTTATGCATGAAGCCCCAGGTCATTCAGTCCAACAAATCTCGCCAGTCCTATCCACTTAATTCATCTAAAAAACATTTGAAGTTTTGAAGTTCTGAAAGTTCCTAAAATGCTACAGTATACTTGAGCATACTATCTGTCTATGGTTGTCTATGTGAAGAAAAACATCCTAATGTTTCTGTAAAATTTACCCTTAATGGGTTTCCAGTTGAGTCCCTGTGTTCATGTTGAACTCATTTAAATTAACTGTCTCAATCCACTGTACTAATTCCCCACTTCAGTTCTGTCTCCTCTTAATCTTATTTTGCTTAAACTGAAAAGGCTTAGCTCTTTCAATCTTTCCTCATTATTCATGCCCTATAGCCCTAGAATCGCTGTTCTCTGGAGACTTTCTAGCACTGCTATTTCATTTTTTAGCCTGGAGACCAAATCTGTATACAGTACTCCTGGTGAAGCCTTTCCAATGTTATAAAGCTTGAGCATAATCTCCTTGGACTTGTACTTTTCCCATGATGCTATATAACCTAACACGCTGTTAGCCTTCTTAATGGTCTCTGAACACTGTCTGGCAGTTGATAGTGTCCAGTCCACTATGACTTCTAACTCCTTCTCATATGGTGTATTTTCGATTTTCAGACCTCCATATTGTGTATTCAAACCTAACATTTTTAGTTCCTACATGTAATACTTTACATTTACTGACATTAAATTTCATCTGCCAAAGCCTGTATGCTGTCCAAGTCTCTCTACAATGGTTCAACAGATTCTAAATTATCTGACAATCCACCTAGGTTGGTATCTGCAAACTGCAGACTTAACCATCTAAACCAAGTGATGTCTTGTATTATTTCAAACAGAAAAAAACTAGATTTTCTCTTGCTGAGGAATGATTACAATAATATACAATTTAGCAGGAATTCATTAGTGTCGCAATATAATAGCTTGGTCTTTGCTTGACCTATTTTAATATGTATGAGTAACTACATAGTGCTTTTTTGGTCATGTATTTCAATTAAGTGGTTAGGGGAAATAGGTTGTTTGTGTATATCTGGGTGAGGGTGTGTGAGTGTGTGTTTTTAAACTTGATGGATTTTTTTTGACAGTATGGCTGTATTTTTTACACTGGTGTACCATTTACTGAACTGTGCTATTGGTTGGGATAATAAATTAAAAATTGTACATAAAAATTGAAAGTTTTAATGCCTGGGCTCCACAAACCATTTTTTTTTATATTCAGCACCAATATGCGATCAGTGACACAACTGATGACATCCCCACTGCTGAGAAAATCAAAACTTACACCAAACAAAAGTACATAACTTTGCAAATGTTTAAAGTAATTCTTCTTCTTTTGGCTTCTCCCATTAGGGGTTGCCACAACGGATCATCTTCTTCCATATCTTTGTGTCCTCTGCATCTTGTTCTGTTACACCCATCACCTGCATGTCCTCTCTCACCACATCCATAAACCTTCTCTTAGGCCTTCCTCTTTTCTTCTTCCCTGGCAACTCTATACTTAGCATCCTTCTCCCAATATACTCAGCATCTCTCCTCTGCACATGTCCAAACCAACGCAATCTCGCCTCTCTGAATTTGTCTCCCGACCGTCCAATTTGAGGTGACCCTCTAATGTACTCATTTCTAATCCTATCCATCCTCATCACACCCAATGCAAATCTTAATATCTTTAACTTTGCTACCTCCAGCTCTGTCTCCTGCTTTCTGGTCAGTGTCACCGTCTCCAACCCATATAACATAGCTGGTCTCACTACCGTCCTGTAGACCTTCCCTTTCACTCTTGCTGATACCCGTCTGTCACAAATTACTCCTCACACTCTTTTGCACCCATTCCACCCTGCCTGCACTCTCTTTTTCACCTCTCTTCCACAATCCCCATTACTTTGTACTGTTAATCCCAAGTATTTAAACTCATCCACCTTCGCCCACTCTACTCCCTGCATCCTCACCATTCCACTGACCTCCCTCTCATTTACACACATGTATTCTGTCTTGTTCCTACTGACCTTCATTCCTCTCCTCTCTAGAGCATAAATCCACCTCTCTAGGGTCTCATCAATCTGCTCCCTACTATCTCTACAGGTCACAATGTCGTCAGCAAACATCATAGTCCACGGGGACTCTTTTCTAATCTCGTCTGTCAACCTGTTCGTCACCATTACAAATAAGAAAGGGCTCAGAGCTGATCCCTGATGTAATCCCATCTCCACATTTAATGTATCTGTTGCTCCTACCGCAGACCTCACCACTGTCACACTTCCCTCGTACATATTCTGTACGACTCTTACGTACTTCTCTGCCACTCCCAACTTCCTCATACAATACCACAGCTCCTCTCAAGGCACCCTGTCATATGCTTTCTCCAGGTCCACAAAGACGCAATGCAACTCCTTCTGGCCTTCTCTAAACTTCTCCATCAACATCCTCAGAGCAAACATTGCATCTGTGGTGCTCTTTCTTGGCATGAAACCATACTGCTGCTCACTAATCATCACCTCACTTCTTAACCTAGCTTCCACTACTCTTTCCCATAACTTCATGCTGTGGCTCATTAATTTTATTCCCCCGTAGTTGCTGCAGTCCTGCACATCCCATCTATCCATTGTCCAACCCGCTATATCCTAACTACAGGGTCACACGGGGCTGCTGGAGCCAATCCCAGCCAACACAGGGGGCAAGGCAAGAAACAAACCCCAGGCAGGGCGCCAGCCCACCGCAGCCTGCACATCCCCCTTATTCTTAAATATTGGTACATTTCTTCTCCACTCTTCAGGCATCCTCTCACTTTCCAAGATTCCAATAAACAATCTGGTTAAAAACTCCACTGCCATCTCTCCTAAACACCTCCATGCTTCCATAAGTATGTCATCTGGACCAACAGCCTTTCCATTTTTCATCCTCTTCATAGCTGTCCTTACTTCCTCCTTGCTAATCTGTTGCACTTCCTGATTAACTATCTCCATATCATCCAACCTCTTTTCTCTCTCGGTCTTTTCATTCATCAGCCTCTCAAAGTACTCTTTCTATCTGCTCAACACACTCTCCTTGCTTGTGAGTACATTTCCATCTTTATCCTTTATTACCCTAACCTGCTACACGTCTTTCCCAGCTCGGCCCCTCTGTCTAGCCAATTGATACAGGTTCTTTTCTCTCTCCTTAGTGTCCAGCCTCTCATACAACTCATCATACACCTTTTCTTTAGCCTTTGACCTTGTGTCTTATCTCCTTGTACTCTTGTGTACTTTCTGCATCTCTCTGACTATCCTACTTCTTCTTTGCCATCCTCTTCCTCTGTATACTCTCCTGTATTTCCTCATTCCACCACCAGTTTTCCTTTTCCTCCTTCCTCTTTCCAGATGTCACACCAAGCACCCATCTTGCTGTTACCCTTACTACATCTGCTGTAGTATCCCAGCTGTCTGGTAACTCTTCACTGCCACCCAGTGCCTGTCTCACCTCCTCCCTAAACTCAACCTTTCGGTCTTCCTTTTTCAACTTCCACCATTTGATCCTTGGCTCTGCCCTCACTCTCTTCCTCTTCTTGATCTGCAATGCCATCCAACAGACCACCATCCTATGCTGCTTAACTACACATTCCCCTGACACCACTTTGCAGTCTTCAGTCTCCTTCAGATCAACTCTCCTGCATAGGATGTAATCTACCTGTGTGCATCTTCCTCCACTCTTGTACGTAACCCTTTGTTCCTCCCTCTTCTTAAAATACGTATTCACCACAGCCACAGTTTAAAGTAATTATTAAAAACTAAAATTAAAATGTTCTACCTCTGAGGCTCTTACATTTTTACTTTCACAGGCCTTTGCCAATTTGTACAAGAAATGATAAAAGTCAATTCTGCGCAACAATATATTGCAGATGAACCAATCCAAAACAGATTAACTGATTTAGTAAGCTATATAATATTTTAAATCCCCAATACCACCATATAGTTTACTTCAATTACAGTAGACACACACTCAGTAATAACTTCCTTAGGATAAATAAATAAATAGTAAAGCTGTAGATAAATAAATGTGTCTCATACAGTAAATGCCTTTTAAGAACGTTAAATATAAAACGCCTAATGCATTGTAATGAAAGGAATACAGAAAAAATATTTTGGAACAATTTAAACTTAAATAACAAGGTTGGAGAAAGAAAAAGCTGAGAATATCTTAACAGTAGTATTGTGATGAGAAACTGGAGCTGCCATTTTCTTTCTTTCTTTCTTTCTTACCTCTTTGTTAGCTTTTGAATATTACAAATTATGTTGTATGTAGTAGCTGGCATAAAAGCATCAAATTATACCTACACTGTAAGATAACTTCTAAATTACACTTTGTCTTTTATACTTTTAGAAAATCCTGTTCACTTGATGAATGTGGTATTATGCTCCATGTAGTATTCCTCTTTGTAATGGAATCAGTTACAACACTGCCCTAAGCATTACGGAATCCTGTAAATAAGTCATTTCAAACCTGACATGTTGGAAAGAAGAAACAGATATTCCTTATTATTCAGTGTTAGAAAGTTGCTTTCGGGCAGAATGTTTAATGAAAATAATAGGGATCATCAAGTAGATAAACAACGGCTTCTTCATTTTTCAAGAAAATGTGTATACTATTCAACAAATTTTAGACACACAAGGTGGAAATCTGCAAATTACTTACCTAGATAGTATCTGCTTGTGAAGATACACAAAATAAACATTTAAATAATTAATATAACAAATATCTTAAAAGAGTATTTTTAGGATTTTATATACAAACCAGTAGGGACACCTGGTAATACCCGGAGTGTGGGCATCAAAAAAATCCTAGCAAAAAGCCATAAAGAGCTTAGCAAAAAAAGTTAAAAACCTAAGAATCTTTTAATAAAAGACAGGCAAGAGTGGAATTCATTATCCATAAATGTAGACAATGAATCCACATGGCACTGGCTTAACATAGCATCACACTGGTTACATCACTCAAGACTGCTATTTGCACCAGTGCATTTTAATATAATGCCCATATAAGATGAGAATACAAATATAAACTAATACTTTACTATATAGCTGCAGTATATACATATCATTCCATAGCCAGAAGGTGCAACAGCGTCTCCACATTCTACAATACCCGAGAAGGCACAGCAGCATCTTCACTTTGCTCATAGTTAAGAAAGTGCAGCAGCATCTCCACTTCCTACCCTAGCCAAGAAGGCAAGCCAACCTCTCCCGATTCTAACCACATTCTGCAGGGGTACAATTGAGAATGTTCTAACTGCCTGGTTTGGAAACTACACCGTCTCTGACTGTAATGTCCTACAAAGATCATTGGGACCTCTCTGCCCTACAGATATATTTATAAAGCATTGTATCTTCAAATCCTATAACATTGTGAAGGACCACTCCCACCCCTTCCACAGTCTTTGTCCCACTTCCATCTGGCAGAAAGTACCGTAGCATCCAAACCAATTCTTGAAGGTTCTGAAACAGTTTCTACCTCTTGGCTGTCCAGATTCTGAACTCAATGCTACCCTTCTGCCCTCATATCTGCTCCTAATAGCTTATTTATATGCAGTACATTTGTTACACTTGTTACTACTGTTGTTTTTTATTATTAGATGTTATTATTATTTATTCATTTATTACTACCTATTTTAAATTATTACTATCTATCCACTTATCTATTATTTATTTAAAGTATAGTATAGTTCTACAGATCGGTGGCGCAGTGGGGTAGTGCTGCTGCCTCGCATTTAGGAGACCCGGGTTCACTTCCTGGGTCCTCCCTACGTGGAGTTTGCATGCTCTCCCTGTGTCTGCGTGTGTTTCTTCCGTGTACTCCCACAGTCCAAAGACATGCAGGTTTGGTGCACTGGTGATTCTAAATTGTGCTTGGTGTGTGTGTGTCCTGCGATGGGCTGACACCCTGCTTGGGGTTTGTTTCCTGCTTTGCGCCTTGTGTTGGCTGGGATTGGCTCCAGCAGACCACTGTGACCCTGTAGTTAGGATATAGCGGGCTGGATAATGGATGGATGGATAGTTCTACAGTTGTCCATCACTTTTTCTATGTTTAGGTTGCACCACCATCCTGGGGAGTGCTATTTCATGCTACTGTATGCTACAATACTGTATATGGATGGTCTGACAATAAAGCCACTTGACTTGACTAAAAACGCAGTATATATTTTAAAATAGATTAAAATGAATAGGAGCATACTGCAAAGTGGTTAGCATTTTTCATAGCTCTAGGAAGCTGAGTTTGAACTATTGCTTGTCATAGTCATATGTGCAGTGTGCACATTCTCACTGTTGTCTATATGCTTTCGATTTCTTTTTCAACATTAAACTGCTTTTCATATTCATTTGAATGCAGACACAACAATAAAATAGCAATGCTGGAAAAAGATTTGAATGGGGTGTCAGCTATGTATCATGAACTATTAAATTAAAGACTGAAAGGAATTCTCAAATGAAATTAATAATAATTAATTAAATCTGGTATAGTGTAAGAGTTTCTTGATTCATTGATCAGCATTTGGCAAAATATGAACTATTATGAAAATCCTAGAAAAGAGTCAAGGGATGTGCAGCATCTACTGTGCCAATTGCATGTATTGTTTATAAATTCATCAGAACTTCAGTTAAAGCCACAAATGTGTATTACTGCATATCATGGCACTGTTTGATACATTGTTGGATGCGAGTAGGAGGAAGGTGCCTTTTGCTTGATCAATAATGCATAGAATACAGTATATGAGGAAGGAGACACAAATCTCATAACACCTTCTACATTTTTCGTCTAAATCCATTGAGATTCTAATTAAAACAGAACACAAAATCCCCAAACACTGTCATATACACATATGGAGTCATTCTACATGGTAGACTTCAAACCAACAGGTTGTGGGTTCAAACCCTGCTACTGACACAGTGTGACCCTGAGCAAGTCACTTGACCTGCCTGTACTCCAACTGGAAAAACAAAAGAAATGAAACCAATTGTATCACGAAGGTTGTAAGTTGCCTTGGATAAAGGCATCAGACAAAAAAAGTAAATTTAAATGTTAGTGATGATGGGAGAAGTTTGCTGATTACACAGTTTTAATATTTCTGGCATTATAAAAATATCATATGCCATGGACTGCTGAGATGTTACAGAAGTTAGAAGCATATCAATGACTACACTGTTCTTGTGAAATTGGACATGTTTTTGCCTGAATTACATATTTAGGATGTATGCATGAGGAAATCTTATTGGAATTCTTTGTAAGATCTTAAACCACAGTTTTGATTTATTATTATTATATGAAATTTATTATATATTATTACAGTGGTGTGAAAAACTATTTGCCCCCTTCCTGATTTCTTATAAATAAATTAAATAATAAAAACCATCATTTAAAAACTGCATTTTGTGTTTGTGTTATATTTGACTAATGGTTAAATGTGTTTGATGATCAGAAACATTTTGTGTGACAAACATGCAAAAGAATAAGAAATCAGGAAGGGGGCAAATAGTTTTTCACACCACTGTATTATATTATCTCTTCTGCTTCATGTGCTTCTCCACTTTGAATTTCTAGTCTCATTAATGTCTTAATAATGCAGTAACTTTGTTTTCATTTTGGATGAATTCTGACATATGTAATACTTCTGAAATATTATTGTTCCTGCATTTATTTACAAAATACAGTTATTAAGTTGTAGGGCTGTTATGGTGATACACATGGAAGCACTACTTTATCCTTGATACAGCAACACATTTTACAAAATCACACATTTCCATCTGGATAAGTGGCTAGACAACTGATAGATGCTTTGAGCATTGTTAATATCTATTTTATTATCTTGCTTGTAGTTTAGAGAAATTTTATTATTATGGAAAAAGTAGGTACATCTGAATATCTATGTAAAAAATGTTTGAATTATTAAGCACTCTTTAATCACAAATATGTGGTGCACACAATTGCATTCTTATCCTGTATAATTTTTAACAAGCACACCTTTTATAGGGAACACAATACTTCTAACAGTGGAGCATACAAGGTTTCTTCTGCATTAGGTTAAAATTTGCTTATCATAATTTGTAAATATTTTGTCTAATTGTCATTTTATTGACAAAGTACCGCTTATTGTTCTTGAATATGCTCATGCAATATAGCAAATGTCAAATACAATTTACAAATTTAGATCTTTTCTTTGTCCACCACAAATCCTACTTCCAAAATTACAACAATGGCTTAGAAATAATTAACAATTTTTCATATCATCCAGTATATGCTTTATAATCTGAATTTTCCTCTGTGAACAATAATATATAGGGAAGGCAGTTTATAGAAGATCAAACAATTTGCCTTTTTAAACATCAAGATTGCACAAATGCATATAGTAAAAAACCAAAAAGACCTCACTGGTCTGCCTCTTCATGGGACATTTTTGACTACACTTAAGTAGGGCCTTTTGAACCAAAGACATCACATTTATTTCCTGAGTGTGGCAGATGATACAAATATTCATTCAGAGAAAAACCACTAAATGGGTCTTCACTCTTATTTGCACACCTCTTTGGCTGGACTAAAACACGATTTATTTAGCTTTTTCCAAATTACTTCAACACGCTTCTTAACCTTTAGTACAGCTTTTAAATGGAACAGGGCCATTTGAGAAAACCTTGGTGCATATTAATTATCCCCATTTGCTACTCGGCTTTCTGAATGTTGCAATTTTCCCTTTTTACTTAAGTGTTCAGTTGATGAATTTAGAGAGCAGCAGTTAATAGCAGTGTCCACTATCCTCTGGAATGCTGAAGCATATTAAACTGCTCACCAAGTTATCTCCTATTTCATCTTATGGATAGGGAAGACCTTGCATCAGCACAGAATTTATTACATTAAAACATAATGCTTATTTTCATAATAAATTTTTTATGCAAAATATAAATTGTCTTTAATAACGTTAATGTATGTGTTTTAAGTGTAAATCTTTGAAACAGCCAAAGCAGATCTGAATTTAAACTGTGACCTACCTTAAACAACAGGCTATCAAACATGCTGTTTCAAATCCAGTTCTGAGCCTTCATTCTCTGAAATGTGATCAGGAGTCACTTTCGCCTGGGGCCTTGTTGGCGTCCTATTTGAAAGTTCCTACTCTTTGCTTCCTGAGAGAACAGAACATAATGCCCCATTTTTAGTGTGGAGTTTCAGATACATTGCATTGTCAGGTACTTGGCTGAAATCAAAGTCTGGGAATTTAACTATCTAAGGAGTGAAACATGATAAAAAAAGTAATCTTGGCTTTAAGACCCTTACACCTGTCAATTATCATGACACAACAATAGGTCTATAGGGAGACATTGAATTCTTTCTCTTGCACAAGTAACCTTGAATGAACATTCTATAATTGTATACCTGTTTGGCTTAAATCTTTTGGCATCCAATTAATCATTACTTAAATCATTATCACTGTGCCAGTCACAGCAGATTCCTTAGGTATTATATTGCCTATTCATTATTTAAAAGCATGTTTAAGAATAAATTGAGCAAATATATTTAATACTGAAAAAATGAACCCTATTTCTTAAATTACAGGCTGGGTATTTCCAGTCTTTGAAAAGCTTGCCAAGCATGTAATTAAAGTGTAAACAACTCCATTTTGCCATTAAATCAATTGCCTTTTCTATTGTACAACTTTGTGCCATACATGGTCTTTTTGTAGGCTGGTAGCAGAATACTTTTAAAAGCAGAGATCTAAAGTAAAATCACATGCTTTGTTTTCAGGCTTATGCTAATTATTGGACTAAAGACTTATTCTTTCACAATACATATTAAACAAGCATTGTAACTGTACCAACTAACCATTTTATGTTTTAATGCACCTGCTGCATATTTAAACAAACAAAAAAACCCCAACAAATTAACAGTCAATTTCTGTTACTCGATACCACTGCTATTTAATCTCACATTACAAATTGTGTGCCTCTGAATCAACTCCTGCTAATAAAAAAATCAATGGTTATAAATAAAATGTGACATAATTTTAAATGAAGGCAGAAAAGTTGTGCTTTCCTGGACAGTATAGCAATACAGGATGGTCCAGATCTAATTATGCAGATCCAGATCGTCTGGATGACTTTGATTTATGCGGGGACGATTCCAGTTCGGCGCGAAGATGATTCTTCATCTCGTCAGTTCGCACACTTCTCGATGATCTGGGATTTTTCATATGATTTTCTATGTAATAAACTTAATAAGTTATAGCGTAATGAAAATTGCATAATTAGATCTGGACCACCCTATACAGTGGTTAGTGCTACTTCTTCAAAGACAAGAATTGTCCTTTGTGAAGTCCCGTTTTTCTTACCACATGGTAAGAAAACCACATCTCTGGTTAGGTTCAGTGTGAGTGGGCTCTGTCCAGAACTCATTCCTGATTATTTCAGTTAATTTTAATCTTTGATCACTTTGCACATTTCCTTTTCAGAAATCAACCTTGCATTAGATACTACTTTTGAGAGATGTCTTCAAGTGCTCACCTGTTTTGGAAATGCTTTAAGCTTCTACTGTATTGAAGTTTGTTTTAGTAATTCTTCAGCATTTCGGCAACCATAGACCCTCATCCACCTGTATCTCTATTTTGTATTACTGGATACTGAGCTAACCTTTATTATACTGCTAGTTTGCACTATTATTTTTCTCAATTGTAGAACGCAGAGAAAGCTTTTATTTACTTACAAATGAAAAATTTAAAATGAAATCGACCACCACCTCCAGGCAGTTTCAGTATGTGGTGGTTCTTTATTGATATTACTCTCAACCAGCACTCTTCAATATACTTACTAACTATACTGAAAGACAAAACTTTTTACTCCTTCTCACCGCCTTAGTATACTTTAACTTTTTATTCCCATTTCCTTTCCTTTCTTTTCTTTTTAAGTGTGTTCACATATAATGCTGTAATAGCTGTGTCTGTCTGTCAAATCGAATTTTGGTGCACGTATTCTTCACAGAAATTTGTAGTGACCGTTTAATTTTCATTGAGATATTTCAAGCAGATTATGCTGTAGAAAGTTTTGGAAATTTCTGAATCTCCCATTAAAAAGCATGGGTAAATATGCAAACTCAACTATCTTAAAACAGAGAAACATTCTGAGAGACTTCAACTACAAATTAGCTAAATATTTTAATCTTACATTGGCAGCAGCTACATCAACTTGTATATTTTCCTTCTCATCAATCAACTATTTGGATCACCAATACAACTCTAGGGAGATTGTGAACGTGCACATGCAGCTCATACAGCCGCACACTCCTTCTGCTGCTTTAGGTATGTTAACCATAAAAAAGTCACTTTGCAGGAAATGAATGGAAGAGGATAGCAATCATATAAGCATATATACAGTAAGACTGAATTGACTGAACTAATATTATCTGACGATTATTATTGTAACACATAAGTATTATCAACTTGCAGCTAAACGAAGTTTAAACTAATTAATTACAGGGGAAACGTTTATCTCCTTTGCAGGCAGATGATTGGAACTGCAGTTTCTATAGTGCATAAAGCGGCTGACTGTACTGCAAATAACAAGGACAGGGCAGGATTACAACTTGTACTATGCTGAAAGCGTTACTTGATCGTATAACGTACAACAGACTGAATGAAAGTTATGGTGTATCAGTGCCCGAAGAGCCACTTTTGCTTTCATGTGCCATAAGACTGGAATTAAAATCTATAAGATAATGTTCACCTTTGATATTCCCATTATACAACAAATTAGCTCCTTTTTAATTTCTTAGTTAGTTAGTTGTTATAATTGTAATGAATTACTTTGCTTTTAATTAATCTTATATATAAAGTCTATGCGTGGAAGTGTGTGCGTCTCTCTGTCCGGCCCGGAAGTGAGAGGTGGAGTCGGGGTAAGGGCTCCACCTCCAAGGAAACATAAACTCACTTAGCCACTAATACACAAGTGAGGCAGGCACATCAGCAAACCGAAACCTCAGAAGAAAGACAAAGTTGCTTAGCCACTAATAAACAAGCAATGTGAGCACGTCAGCAAAACGAAACCTCCTAGGAGAGAGAGGCCCAGAGTAGTTTCTTTCAATTACTTGACATCTCTACATTTCAATGTTTTTTCTAATGATTTCAATAGTTTCTAGGACCCCGGGCTTTTTACAGCTCAGGCTTACACAGCTAGTATTAATATACAGTATACATTAGATAGGGAACTTATTTCAATTGCTGATTTTTCATTCATAGGGTAATAGTTTATAGTGATTTAATGCTAGTACTGGAAATTTTGTATTAATAGTTTTTTTCTTTTTGTAATTATTAGATACTACTCTATTGGGTATACTTTCAAAATGTTATGTTTACAAAATCTGAACAACAGTTAAGCACAGACCTTCCGCCATTAACATATATCAATGGGTCATTTTTATATCAATTGAATTGGAATCTTCAGCCACAGTAAGTCTGTTGATATTGTTAAGTATTGTTAAAAAGCACAATGTAATGCAGCCTAACATGCCTGAATGTTACATCATACATGCATTTTCTTACTTGTTTATTTTATATGTTTTTTCTTACTTTTCCTTGATAGAAGAATGGGATTTAAATGAGTGTAAAGTACTATGCACATGAACAGTTCAAAATATATGCTATGTATTTTACTTTTATTTTGCACTCTAACTTAAAAAATATACAAGGTGTTATATATTTATTTATAAACATTAAATGTAAGTACTGATAGATAATTCTTCATTCTCTCCTCCGCTATTACCTTAAGGGGGTCGAGAGTGAGTCCCATAACTAGGCCTGCCTTCTTAGTTAGCTTAATTGCAGTGAAAAATAATAACTAGTTCCTAGCTATTGCTAATGTTGAGCCACATACAATTCTCTTCGCACCAAAAGTTCTATACACTGTCTCATCACCCTTGACAATACACTCAACTAGTTCAGAATCATATAAGTATTTGTGCAAGTGACATGAAATGGTGTTATATTTATATTTTAAGCTGTACAGGGTGAACAGAAAAAGGTAACAGGACTGTTACTTCTGGTGCTCATCCACCTTTGAGCCTTACAAACTGCAGTCTGGCAGCCAAATAGTCCAATATTCGAGACACTATAAGTTTAGCTACGTTCATATCTTTCAGCTTAGTTTGCTGGATGGAAATGAAAGTACTGGAGAATTAAAAAAACAAATCCTCCGTACATTTCTGCAGGCTTTGTCAAGATGGAAAAACTTCTTTGTAACTAGAACCATACAGAATCTTTTCCACAGTAGCAGTACTTTCTGGAGCCTTAGTGACAGAGTGAACAGGTAGCAGAGGATAGCACAAAGTTGCTCAGCATATTCCTTAAGTACTCAATGACTCCATCTTATCCTGCTGCTTTTTTGTGTATAGCCTCCTCATTTGATGCTCAGAGATGGAGTCATCACTGGCCATACTTAGTGAAGTGGTAGTAGTACAATAGGTTCTGAGACATTTTGATGTTGATGTAGGGATAGTGTGTGGAGACTGGCCTTTGAAAGAAAGTGCCAGTGGGAGGGAAATTCTGTTTAAAAATAGGTTAAAGACATTAGCTTTGTCCACATTTTCACATCCAACACCTCAGATCTAAATTGCTTGAGTCTAATACAGTAAGCCTTCTAAACTTCCTTGCCTTCACTCAGCTTTTTCTTCAGCACTCACTCTATGGCCTCCAAAGCCTCTTTGTCACCAGATATGAAAGCTCTCATTTTAACTACTTAGTAATCCAGGGCCTGTTGTTTGGAATGTTGCACATGATTTTTGAGGGTAAAATAGTGTTGACACAGAAATTAGTATAGCCTGTGATGCAGTGATTGGGTCCATATCTTCACCATGTGACTCACACATCATTTCCCAGTCTATCGTTTGGATACAGTCACTCAGCCAATTCATCCTCTATATGCCACATCCTCACTATCCTGTACTGTCTAATAACAGGTCTGCTGTCTAACAACATGCTTGTAGGTTGGAATCTGAAGGATCAGATTGTGGTCAGATCTGCCCAAAAGGACATTTTTAACAATGAGGTTTGTCATTGTTCCTTCTAAACACACATGGTTGAAGATGCCACATATAACTGTAGGATAAGAATGATTCATCATTAGTACTGGCAACAGACTGAATCATTTATATTGTTGAGTTTCCATTTGCAGATGGAGAAATACAAACATTAACCAGGCAACGTAACTTATCTCCCTAGGAAGATAATATGGACGAATTCCTGTGGACAGTATTTCAATGTCTGCATTACACATCATCATTTTTAATATGCTCATTTTTATACCATTACTCATTCACATAAATGACTATTCTCCCTCTTGCCTTTTTTCCACAATCCATCCAGCACAATATAGCATTAGGTATGTCAGGTTTAAGCAGTCATAGTGTTTTTCATCTTCATATCTGCTAGTCTTTACTTAACTGTTTAAATATTTTATGGTAGTTTAGAAAAGTAACATTTTGTATTACTGAGAACACATATACATGTTTACAATATCATTGTGTTAGACCTGCAATAAACAGCAAATCACAGTGTGAATTATACATATATTAATACTGATATAGGAAAAAGGCATCTGGATCAAGTATTAATATCTATCCTAAAATTTTGACAGAATCCCTTTCTAAAGATTACCTAGTGCTTATAAGTAATGACATTATTATTTCCATTCTGTTTACATTTATTTCATACTACATTCTTTCCATTACTCTAATATGGATGTTCAGTTTAGGTATACTGTATATTAACATTTTATATTAGGGAAAAAGCAAAAGAGAAAATTTGGAAGAGGTCACAAGGAGACAGAAAAGAGTGTTGTCTAGAATTATTAAGATAGGTAGAAGTGTTTTTTTACATGCTGTTTTTACAATGTGACCAGGACCTTAAAACATCAGACTTACGGGAAAGACACTGTGGTAGTACAAGGGAGAATATGAACCATTAATGAAAAATATCTCTGGCATGGGTAGAATATTACATGTGTGTCCAGTAGGGTTCCATTGAGGATCACTGTACATATACCATTTCCTGCACATTTGTATGAAATTAATGAGAAATATTTTCATCATGATGTAAATAAATAATCACAACTGGGATCAAGACAAGTTGGATCAGAAAATGGAAAATTGATGGAAATTAATTTATTCTTAAATTGATACTATTTAAGGAAACTAAACAATCCAATAAAGTTACCTCAACAATGCAAAGTAATTTAGACTGAAAAAATGTATTTTGTAAACCATAGGGAAAAATCTGTTGTTTTATAAACAAGTGACAATGTATTAACATTCTGGGTTTTATTATTCTCTGCTGTTTTGTGTTCATATACACATTTCTTAAGTCACCATAACAAAAAATGTGATTATGTGCTGAATAACTGAAATTATGATTCAAGGAGTTAGTCAAAACAGATAAATCATTGGTCAAGACCTAAACAAACTTTGACTGTTGAAACTATTTAAATTAAAAGCTTAAGTAGTCAAATTACTTTGAGGGTCAACCTAATGCTTCCAGTCTTTTTCTGTGCACTGACCTTTAGCTGGTCATGGTATGAAAATTAAAATAAAACAGGGAAACAAGAAAGTGCAAAAAACTTAATTTGCCAAATTAAAGCCAAGTCAAACAACAATAAAAAAGATTTGTGTTCTATTTGACAATAATAAGCGATGCTATTTATTATGAAAACCTACATAAACCTTAGAGGATGAGCTTCATTAAACCTCAGGAGATTTTGAAAACAGTGTTGTTTGGTTTTATATGGAATCATGCATGAACTGTCACATTATCTTTTGCTCATGAAGTAACTCAGGTTTGCACAAGATCTTTAACAATGCTAGTGGCTTATTATCGCCTGCTGAACTAGTTGTCTGCACATGTAAAGTCCAGTAATTGCTGCCACTGAACAAGCAGATGAAATTAAAGATGACATTGAACCATTATTAGAAAATCTAGTGCTATTTTTTCAATTATGTTAGTTTGGCTGAGCACAGCAAATCAGACTTGTGATTCTTATGTAAAGTTAATTTATCCCAAACATGAAATTTCTTCAGCTGGTGCTTTCAGACAATGGCTTGCTTTTACGCAGAATTCAGTTAAAAGAGTCCCTCTATGAGCAATATGCCTACCTCAGTATGAAATTAAAAAAGCAGAATATCACTCTTTTTTAAATTTACAACATATTATTTATCAGGAAATGTTGCAAACTTAATGATGTTCAAACTTAATCATAAACCTAGTTAAAATATAAATAACTTGGGCATATGTGCATTCATAAATTGGAAAATATTTTAAATGAAACAACAGAGCAATTAGACAAATCATTTCTTATAATCATAACAATCAAGCATTCTGTGCTTTGCTTTCACAGTGTGCACTGTACCAGGATACTGTGTAAAACAAATAACAATACAATACAAAGCAGTCTAAGAAATAACATAAAAACTATATATACATATCAATAGAACCCCCTGCTCACTTATCATATTATTTCAAGAATTCGTTCTTCATAATTCAGCAGGAAAAGAATATCTTCTACTGCTTACATTTAGAAAAAAAGGAACAATGGTCCAAAGCTTCAACAGTATTTTAAAGCTACCCTAAAATAAACAAGCTGGATTTGATGTCTCAGTAGATATGAGGGACTTCCATATATTGGCCTCACTGTTCACATACCCTCTAAACTGGCTGGGAGATGGGTGTTTAAGATTTGATACAAAAATTAAATGTATGGAAGTAGAAATGTAGAAATGGTTGCATCTATGATTTATATGACTGTTCATTTTAATTTATAAAACAAATTAAAAAGGAAATAATAATGCAAACCCCGGAGAAATCAATATGCAATACTCAGTATAGAGCTTAATAGTCTTTTGGTACTAAACAAATAATAACTGAATGTTCAGTGTACAGATGTTTAGACTTACAGAAATATATCGTATGTGGCACAAAACATTTGATAACTATTAAAAAACATCTTTTTGAAGTCTCTTTAAATATGTGTATATATTAAAATAACCTAATTGTTATTTTTTACTAATCTAATCAAGGTGCTAGAAGCTCCTATACACTGTAATTCTGGCAAAACTCGCAGCAGGCCATGCCAAAAATTCACAAAAAAATCAAGATGAGCTTTATATTTAAGGAAATGCTCATATAATAATCAGCAACTGCATATATAATATATTGTACATAGTAAAATAACATATCAACATTAAATGTACTGTATAATTTTTTATGGGACCATGTTAATCATACAATTCATGTGTAAGTGTCAGTTGATGATACACATTGCTTAAATTCAAGATTGGTATGTTAGTTGCAAAATCAAATATAGAGCTTTAAGATGTAAAATGCAAGAGAGTAAATGCATGGAACACTTGATTTACAGAGAGAATATGACGGAGCAAGTGGTAGCCACAAAGGCAAGAAACATGATCACACTTTAGTTTTCTAATCCATTATATATCAGCTATCCATGGTTTGTTAACACTTTTAACTATATTTTTAGAAATAATAAATTATTACAAAATTGTAAGGCTCCTGAAAAAGACTAGTCATATTTCATTATTTTATGCCATGTGAAAAAAGTTTTTTTAACATGCAGACTGTTTAAAACCTGCATGATACCTAAACTAAAGTGTTACCCCTGACTTTTAGTAGAGGGTTGTATGAGAAGTCTTTGCGCTTGCATGAAGATTTAATATGTCTAATAGATTAAATTATTAAGAATGTCATATAGAATGTTTGTAGTGTTTTAGGTTAAATACTTAAAGTGGGTTTTTCTGAAAAGCATATACATTTTGATAAAGAATATCGACTATAATTATAAAATGATTCCCTGGAATGTTTTGAAACACAAAATTTTATTGTAAGGAATTTTTTTATAAAAAATGTTGGAACATACTTACAGGATAACTAGTGTAATAAGGAGATATAACAAAGAGAAAGAGCTGGGGCACCACCTTGGTGACCCCATATAATTTGAAAGAATGCACAATAATGCAGCACACAATAATCTGCTGAGAGCTCCTTACAGACACAACTTCAGAACATAAATGAGAACAAGATGGTCAATTCACAGTTATATAGGCACTCAGCAGGAAGGGGTGAGACCAGGAAAGCAGACCTCAGAAGTGATGTCAGTGGTGTAGTGCCTGTCAATCTTCCATTCTGCTGAGGGAGGAAGAGAGAAGGGATTAGACCACAGTGCTAACCCCTGGTTCGCCGGGTAATTATCATCACCCGTGCTCAAAAGCTGTAACTAATGCGCATGCATGTGATACTAGATATATTAGTATAACTCCTCATTTTTTAACATATTATAATCCCCTTTAACTTCAGCAGTCTTCTGCCCACAAGAAACAACAAGACCACATACCTCCTGGCTGTACCCAGTCTGAATCCTGCACCTGCAGCTACACCTTTTCATCATTCCCAAACCTTTTCCTAAATCTTCATGGAATGCAAACAGGTGCAGATCTGAGACAGAAAGACCTGGGTTGTAGGATAGATAAGGAATAGCCATACACTCAAATTTTGCACTAGCTTCCTATCTTTTCCAAGTTGTATGTGGTTGCATTGGCTAAAGATTTTAGTAACAATTTAGTAAGGCTGAACTTTCCTTAAAACATCTGCAGCTTTTTAAAACTCTTATTGTATAGATTTGAGCTAACAGTTAGACATCATAGAATAATGTCTAACAAAATCATCTATTTTGTATTCTAAAAAAACGGCATCCATCACTTTCCCTGGTAAAGGGATAACGTTAAATTTCTTCCAATGGAAGTTGGATGAAGACACTTCACTGACTATATTTTTGTCTCCATTTCAATGTGATATATCTTATATTTCACTCCCAATGAGGATCACTGAGTTAATCTTTCACCCTCATCCACATAAAAGGAAGACAAAACTAAAAACAGCACTTTACACTCTGTAATTGAGGGTTAGGCTTTGTGAAACCCAATGTGCACACAATTTTTAATATCTTAAAGCATTGATAATATTGGGTACAGTTCTTTTGGATATTAAAAGCTCAGTTGCAAGTTTTGTGTTCTTAATAAAATAGTACTTTTGGATAAATACCTCACCACATTGAAATAACATAAGAGTAACTGTTACTGTCTGGCCAGGGAAGGGTGTTTCAATAAACTTCATCTGGCTTTCTTCAGAATCCATAGCTGATTAAGCAAAGTGACTAACATTGCTTTTATAATGTATACACTTTCTCTATATACAATTTTTAACCTCTTGTGAAATTCAGTAATAGCCTGGCACTTTAGGGGATACTTCACCCAAAAATGATATTTTTTTTATCTTGCTTATTCCATAAATTATCAAGGCTTGCCTCAACCCCTCATTCGTTGGTCAGGAGTCTTGCCTTCAATTCAGAAATTCCTTCCTGTGAGGCTTAAGGATTCCTGTTTATGATGTGTGCTGATAATTATGGAAGTATACATTACAATGGTATTTTAGTAAAACAGCATTTGTATTGCACATTTTATGCATACGTGGATAACAGGCATGTGAATTATGTGACACGGGTAACATGAGAATTTTGGGTTTTCTTTTTCCAATGGATACTTTTCACATTATTTGCTGTTATACAGCACTGGTCACTATTGCTTTCAATTTTGACATAAACTTCTTTCTCTCAATTCTGAATGAAAATATGAAATTAATTTTTTTCCTGGCCAGCACTACAATGCACATATCCCATATAATATATTTAAAAAATGTAATTTTTTGGTGGAATATTCCTTTAAAACACATATTTCCAAGCAATGACATCTGGAGAAAGAACTGCTTGTGCACTATTACTTTTTAAATCAATAAGAGAGTTACAAGTTACAGATATTTATGTACCATTATATAGTAATATCTGCTCTAACTGTCCACCTTTGCAAATTAATTACCAGACTGTATCTGTGGTTGAGTTATTTAAATTTCTGGGGACAACTTTCACAAATACATTAAAATGGGGCATGCACATCACCTCCATCATCAAGAAAGCCAGGCAGAGATTGTTCTTTGCCAGCTTAAGAAGCTTGGCATATCAAGGCATATATTGTAAAAGTTTTGCTCAGCCATCATTCAGATTACTGTGACCTTCTTCATCATCGCTTGGTTTCCTTCTAACTCCTCTCTTTGTAAGAGCCGGTTGCAGCAGATGATTTGTTCAGCTGCGAAAATCATTGGCTGTTGTATCCCAACATTATAAAATCTGTTCATCACCAGAGTGAAAAAGAAAGCAGGAAAGATTGCAGCTGATTCCACCCACCCTAGCATCCATCTGTTCATTGAATTTCCATCACAGAGGAGGTAGTGGTCAAACCTTGCAAATATGACGCTATTGTTATCTCTGACCATGCCCCTCTGATCATGGAGCTCACATCACTATGCCCCACATACTTATCTCACAGCTGGTGTCTTAACTCCCTATTAGCTGACAAGAACTGTACAGAATTTATATCCAAGCAGACTGTTTTGCTTTTCAGAGACAAATGCATCCTCAGAGGTTTCTGTAGGTATACTCTGGGAAACTTTGAAGGCATTTTTAAGAGGATAGACTATCTCATATTTCTCTCACAAAAATAAATTGGAAACCATGAAGACCTCTGAGTTAATCAATGAAATTACCAGAATAGATCAAGAACATGCTGGGTCTCCAAATGAGGAACATTTTAGGAAAAGACAGACTTTGCAATCAGAAGTCAACCTTTTGACAACAAAAGAAACAGAATAACTAATTTTTAAATTACAACATCATTACTATGAACATGGAAAGAAGACTAATAAGATCTTAGCTCAACAAATCCACAAGCAGGAAATTCACAATGCAATATCAGTAACTACCAATACAGATGGAGATAGAATCATTGGCCATAAAAAAATAATGCACACATTTAGAGACTACTATAAGTCCTTATATTCTACTCAGTTTAAAGAATACAAGACACAATCTAATGTGTTTTTTGATACATTACGGATACCACAGCTAGATACTGTCAGTGCAGAGGAACTGGATAAACCTCTGACACTATCAGAATTACTGGACACTTTAAACTCACTTCAGAGTGAGAAAGCATCGGTTCTTGATGGCTATCCTGCTGAATTAAAAAAAAAAAAATTCAATTAAGTTACCTCCCCTTTTATTAGCAACATTTATAGAAGCCAGAGACAATAATATTCTAACTCAAACTTTTTGCCAAGCATTAATACCTGTTTTTCCTAAGAAAAATAAGGACTTGTTACAATGTGCATCATACAAACCAATCTCACTTCTAAATAATGATGTTAAGATACACTCCAAAGTCCTAGCTAGAATGATTGAGAAAGTGCTCCTTACAGTAATATCTCAAGACCAAACCGGATTTATTAAAGGCAGACATTTGGAGTCTAATCTTCGACGCCTATTTAATGTAACATATTCACCCATAAAGTCCAACACTCCAGAGATCTTATTATCTTTGGATGCAGAAAAAGCATTTGATATGGTTGACTGGGATTACCTATTCAACACTTTGCATAAATTTGGATTTGGCCCTAACATATGTGCATGTATCAACCTACTGTACACCAGTCCAGAAGCTTCAGTTTGTATTAACAACACTATCTCAGACTACTTCAAACTAGAACGCTGTACTAGATAAGAATGCCCTTTGCTATTTGCAATCACCATTGGCTGTTCACTTTCGAAATGCATCAGAGATAAAAGGAATTTTCAGAGAAGGAATTGAACAAAAATATCACAATATGCAGATGATATGGTATATCAGACCAACAAAATTCAGTGCCTGCAGTCCTAATTGTACTAGCAGAATTTCAAAAGATATCTGGACTCAAATTAATTAGAACAAAAGTGTGCTTTTTCCAGTGAATTCTCTAGCAAACAGCGTTAGTTTGGACACCTTCCCTTTTATCACTGCAGTTTAAATATCTAGGGGTAAACATCACAAGTAAATATAAAGCTCCTTTTTAACAAAAGTTTGGTGTTTGCATGGACAAAATTAAACAAGATGTAAACAGATGATCTACCCTTCAACTTATTTTAGCAGGCAGAATTAACACTATTAAGATGAATATCCTCCCTAAGCTTCTGTTTATATTTCAAAACATCCCCATATACATTAACAAATCATTTTTTAAGAAATTAGATTCAATCATAACCTCATTTATTTGGAATTTGAAATATCCACGCATCCAAAGGGAGACCCTACAATGACCTAAATCAGAAGGCGGCATGGCTCTACCTAATTTTCAGTTTTATTACTGCTACAAGGTATAAAAACCTGGACACAGACACAAATAGATGAACACACACTAGCTTGGTCTGCAATAAAAATGAAATCCTGCAGTACCTCTTTATATTGATTGCTTTGTACACCAGTAAATACAAAGTATCGTCAACATACTAACAACCCAATTGTCCTTCATTCACTCAGAATATGGAACCAATGTAGGAAGTTACAGAATATTTTATCTGTGGCACCTTTATTTTTATGCACAGAATTCACTCTAGCTACATATGCACAAAGCATTCAGTTATTCAACTTAAGATTTTTTATCGAGCACATCTATCTTGTTTAAAACTGTCCAAAATGTTTCCAGGGCAAGACCCAACCTGCAAACGTTGCAATTGGGCTCCAGCTTCACTGGGCCACTTGTTTTGGGCATGTACCAAATTATCATGCTGGAATTTTTTTTTAAATGCCTATCAGACAGCCTTGGTGTCACAATCCCTCCTAACTCATTGACAGCTGTGTTTGGTGTACTCCTAGATGGAATTAAAGTGGAGAAGGACAAACAAACTGTGATTGCTTGTTAAATAATGTTAATAAACTGTTAGCACGTAGACTTATCTTGCTCAACTGGAAGAACCCTAACCCACCTCTGTTAAGTCAGTGGGTAACTGATGATATACTGTATACTCTTTGAAACTGGAAAAAATCTAATTCTGTCTTAGAGGATCTGTTCAAAACTTTTTTGAAATCCTGTCAGGCTTTAATCAATAATAATTTAGAAAAAGCATTTATATTGGGGAGATTCCCCTTTCCCTTTATACTACTCTTAAATGTTTTACTCTGGCTGTTGGTCTTTCTGTGTCCATCTCAAGGATGGGGGTTGAATTGAATTTAGTTTTGTCAAGTTTGACTTGATTGTATGGAATTTTAAAGGTTCAAATAAATTCAATAAATGTTAAAAAAAAAAAGAAAGAAGAGGAGGTACCAGCCTATTGCGTCCAGAACTACATGCCATCTCCACAGCTACTTTCTTCAATGTATTCAGATCCTAAAGAAACATACATAGGGTTACTCCTAAGTGATTTTTGCAACATATAACTGGTAACTGTTCCGTTTGTCTAATCATAAATACTTCTACTTGCTCAACTTGCACTATTTGATATCTATATTATTCTGTATAGTTTTTTTTTTATTTGAGGGTACTGCTGAAGTTTGTAAATGGTTTTATTCAAGAAACTGTTGTATTTGTGTAGTGGTTTGCGCAGTGTTGGGTAAACATTGGGTTGAAATTGTGTTGTTTAGAGTTGGTCATTTCTTGTATATTTCATATTTTGCACCTCACCAAAGTCAATTCTGGTATGTTTTACATGCTAGCAATGAAGTGATTTTGATTCTGACCAAATTTTTAAATGTATCATTTTTTTCTTTTCTTATTTTGCATTCAAAAAAGTTCAATAGTTTTACGTGGCGGTTTCAAGGTATTTTGCATTGTTTTGACGTAGCTATAAATAATTAACTCTTTTGCCATGTTTTTATTAAATGCTGTTTTTTTCTATGAGTTATCTTCCTTGATTGTACATTAATAATAAAAAATAACAACAAGCACAATAGACACTGGAGAAATCGACACTGAATTCTGAAGGGCTGCAGTTTACTTCAGTGTCAGATCCACTGGCATGCTCCTCAGTAAATAATGACCTATAAAGCAGAATATCTGCAAATGCAGAATGAAAATCATGATGAATTTTGAAATCTTAAACACTTAGATAAATAAATACTAAGTTATGTCCATGTAACATAAATGTCATAAACACTTATAACATCTCACTAAAACAATCAAACCCAGTTTTGTAATTTCTGGACTGACACCAAAGCACAGAAACTGGCAAATAGCAGCTTGCTTAATAAAGGTAGGGGTCCAATTAAAAGCAGATGTTGGCGGGCCCTGAGGACTTAACTTGACAACCACTACTCTAAAAAGATTAGTGGCTTGTTTTTTCTAATAATTTAGGTAATATCTCAACTTTAGTTCTTTTAAGGTGTTAAAGTATAAAAAATACATATCTGTATTTGAATTTCTTACTTAAGCTGTCTTCCATATGTATTGAATATTCACTAATAGCATTAGTAATTAGAAATATTGAATGACATATCCTGTTATAATGTTATTGTACTTCATTTACCAGTTCAGGAGTGACTTAGCTATAGCTAACAAACAAAGCTGAAGGGATTAAAAAGCATTCACATCTTTTTATATCCCTCCCACTTAAAGAACAAGCTGAGTAGACTCACTGAGCTGAAATGAAGCATTGCCCGCAATTGCCTACCTGCAAGCTGCCTGACACTAATTCAGAGAGGCAGCTGAGAGCAGTTCCATACAACTTTCTCAGCCTCTCTAAGTAATTGGTGACCTAGGACCTCCTCTCACATGGGTAGCTTGGGAGAAATATTCCCAACAAGGCAGACAGGTCAATCTATACCAAGATTGTTCTGAACTTTGAAGCATGTGACCGTTCCTCATAACTTTCTTCCTCACACCTAAAAAGTATGCCAGAAACCTGTGAATTTGCACTTTGATCTGCACTTCCAGTGTTTATCTTCTGTATTGATAGCAGCATTTAATTAAAAGATTGAACTGTTCAGTTATTTTTTGTAATATATGATCTGAATCTCCATTTAGTCTTTTCCTTACAGTTATTTTATTGCAAAGCATGGAAATTATACATTTTACAGTTGACAACATGCTGAACATTTACAGAACTATACAATTTCATCATCATAAATGTGCTAAAAAATTACTAAAGGGTCTGTGGACAAATATTGCACAATGCTACTCTTCATCCACACCAAGGCAGCAAGGTAGAAATGTGCCATGTGATCATTAAGTGCTTACAAAAAACATTGTGAATGAAAGCTGTGAAATGCTACGGTAGTAGAAGGTGAGGGGACCATTATATAATGTAAAGAAAACAGCTAATGTGGCTTTAGGATTACAGTAGTGTTTTTCTTAAATTCTTTACAAAATACTATTAGCTATTGACTTTAAGATTAGATTGTCTCTTAAAAAATGCTATTAACTATTAACTGAAAGTACGCATTAACCAAACATATTTTAATGTTTCCAACATTAGAAGCTTTACAGTATTTTTTCTAAATTAACATATACCTGATGAAGGTTCAACAGCTCAAACATTACTCTGCATATTGAATGCACAGTATTTTTCATCCAGCTGATTACTTTTTCCGATATGCTAAAAAGTTAAGCATAACAAGAAGCTATTTGACTCTTATTGGCTTGTGTGACATTAAGTTATTTTTGCCACAATTTAGGAATACCTTGACAGAAAAGTGCAAAATCCAGAGAACATGTACATACATAAACACATAAACATACTATTTAAATCCAGGGTAACATTTTACTTTGTATCCACTGTTCCCAAATGATTGATTTGGTAAACAGTCCAGAGACTGCATAGCTAATGCATGATTTGCTAAAACTATCTTACAAGAACTAAAAAACTGAGATTTTATTTCTAATGAGAAAATTCCAAATGACTACATAACAAATTCTGTCATCTACCACATATATAGCTGGCATTTTGTTTAGAAATGTCCAATGCAGTTACATTAGCATTATGACTTTCATGATGTTCGATGTGACCCCTTGTCTGCAAAGTCACAATTTTACTTTAACACATGCTGGGTTAAAACTAAATGTAATAAAATTTGTGGTTCTCTCATTTATTAAAAATATTTTTTCTTTTAAATAGCAGCATAGGTAAATCTCTGATTCAATGTATTATTGTCTATATTTCCTCTGTTCATTTATTCATGCTCCTGAAGCAAAACTTAATTGCAGTGGATAAAATAATAATTTACACAAGCATATTTTAGGAAAATGACATTATGTAAAAGAAACTACATAAGGTTGTCAAATTCTTTTGCACTTCAGGAAGCCAACTGCCTCCCAGTGACAGTCAATTTTGCTGTATGAATCAATTTGTCTCCACTGACGGAAAATAATTGCTAAGCAAACAAATTATCTATGCCACATTGAACACACTTCACTCCAGGGATGGACTAGTTGAAGTATAACAAGTCTTTAACATATAGTGCATTGTGCCATTATGTCTTCTTCCAAATAAATGATCGTTTTGTCTGGAAATGACATAGGAAATGAGATTATGTGAAATAAAGTGAAAGACAGAGATTATTATTGCATTTAAATAGTAAAATGCCAAAGAGTGTGACTTTTATGTCATAAATAGTTATATAAGTGCTTGTTATGTATTAAAGCAAAGCAAACATACCATATATTTACATCATACCCACATATTATGCATATTTTAACTGAGCAGTTTTAAGGTTGCCTAAATTTGTTCTTCCTCATTACCTTATTTCCTCTTTTCCATGAAAAACAGCAACTTTGTCTCACCACATATTTTAATTCTGCTGGTCTTTTTTTTATTTTGTTGAATTAGTGGCCTCAAATTTCGAGGAGTTGTAGTAATGCCATCTACCAATAAACTGCAAACTAAAGAGAAAGTCATGGTATCCCCATTATGCTTGTGTCCTCACCTAGACTAAAGGATTTTCTATATTTGAGTGGTTATAATGGCAAAAACTGTAAAACATTGATGGTGTTAATTTAGTAACTTATTGCTTTTAGAAGACAAATGACATTACTATGTGAAAGGATTAGGTGTGGGAAGGAACTTACCTGTTACAGGCTTGGTGCCCATTATCTGAACTTGTTTAATTCAGAGCCCATCCAGGAAACAAGACACAAGACAAAAACCAGCGTTGGGTGGGGCTGCTGGCCATAGCCGCTTAATTAAACAAAATTCAGCAAAACTTGTTTTTACAATTAAATATATTCTGCAGGAGAATGTCCTTTTGTTTTCTGGGAAAAAATGATTCATGTATATTTTTATAATTAAATAGCTTAACATATATGAATTGTTTTTTTGTATTTTGAAAGTTTTGTTTTTTAATACTCAAACAAGGACAAGTAACATAGTACCATATACAGTATGCTATCATGGAATGATTAAATGTCTCATTTAATTATATATAAAATTGAGTGTGAGTGGCATGGTGGTGCTGTTACAAAGCTATGCCACCATGTTTGAAACTTAGCCTGATGACCAGTCATGCTGATTTTCTCCAGGGTCCCAAAGACATGCAGTTTAGGTTAATTGGTAGTCCTGCATTCCAGTGTATAAGTAATTACAAGCCGCACCCGGTTTTGCACATGTAAGTCATTTTAAACTCTGGTCTGTTTGCCTGCTAGTCTGACTTCAGTCTTTTCTGTTGTTTCACGTGATGTAAGCCACCAGGTGGCACTGTGGTTCAAACTTTAGTTAAAAAGAAAAAAAAAACAAAAAAAAACAAAGGTACCTCTAGGGTCAAAATTTTGGGTCAGGATATAGTTTACTGTGCTTCTCTGAGGTAGTTCTGCAAATTTTGACAGATATTAGTCCAATGGTGTGCATTTGTATACTGGACATGCATACATATATGTATAAACACACACACATAAACAGAGATTTTGAGCATTATATATGAGATTTTGGGTATGTGCTGTATGTGTTGCCTATGATAAACAAGTGTTTGCCCAGAATTGCTTTCTGCCGTGTACCTAATGCTGCCAGGAATTGGCATAAGCAGGATCAGGCTTTGGATGAAAGCATACGTAACATAGTTTATATAGATATTGAGAAAGGTGAGAGGAACACAAGGTATTCACACATCTTGGATAACTTTATTTATTAAAACAAAGTTAATTACAGCAATAGAAATAATATTCGATAATCTTGTTTAGTTGCTGAACAAGGTCTGTATTAAAATATATTTTTAATGGTTTAATATTGTTAAATGATTATACCCTATTTCAAATGCATATTGCTAATACCAGTTAGGATTAATATTGGGCAATGGAAATTTACCTTGAGGAAACACTTTAAATAAGAAAAATTCTGAAGTATGTAAGTGATGCAATTCAATGGGACTTTGGAAAGAAACGCTGTGTTGTGTTTGGATCTAGCTGAGGCGAAAAATACTATTATATCCTTGGATTATATTAATTAAGAATTGAGTGGTAAAATAAAAACAATTTGTCAGAAACTTTCTCAGTGTGTAATGTCACATGCGCCAGAATTCAAATGTTTAGAGGGGATAAACTAACAAATTTCTAAATGTACCAAATCTCAATCAATAAATCACACAAAAATGTTGACGCACTCTATATGAAATCCAAGAGTGGCAAGGTTTCTGCATTGTTGGAATAAAAGAAACTAAGTGTAAAGTGTAAATAGTGAAGAATAACTCTAAACAATCATCTGCATTTCATATCACTAAAGCCTGTCTATAACTCTGGTTTCTGTATTCATCACATCTCTCTACATATAAAATCCAACATCTGTCAGGCTGTCCACTTTTCATGAAAGAACTACTTAATGGATTTAGATTGGGTTTTTTTCTATAATTTGCTTGAACATTCCGGTGGATTTTGCAACTGTGTGTCATTGCACTATATATCATAGTTTGCTGGTGGTAGAGATTTATTCGCCTGAATCCAAGAGAAAGGCACTGTGCTGACAGCAGGGGGAAGCGTGACATCAGGAGTGGGGAGTCTGGGCGGGGCCATCCTCACTCACGCACCAACCTCCATTTGAGGTGGCGCACCTATCGCAATGTTTTGGAGCGTACCTTGCCTTCACTTAGCTAGCAATACCTGTTTGTTTATTGATTTTTAAAGTTTGTTCTGTTTCACTACTACATGGGCAGAGCTGCAGGGAATGGCTAGCATTAACAAAATTATGTAATTCTTAATCTAAGGCCATTTCTTTAGAAAGTTTCAAATTCAAAATGCTGTTACTAGAGCCATATCATTAATCATACTTCATAACTTAGCAGACTTCCTGGCAGATACAGATTAATTTATAGAGCTCTATTATTAGCTGTTTAAACTGTGAATATTAATTTCTCAGAGTCCTGAGTGCACTGATTATACACCTAAGAGATCTTTTGGCGATAGCCCTCTTACTCTCCTAGGCTTCTATACACAACTCTTGGTGAAGTATATTTGTGAGGCTATAACAAAAAAACACATACTCATATTTGTTTTCTTAACTGCATAAAATTAACACTCTCATGTTTTGCAATGGTAGTTTTTCCTAACTTAGATCTATTCATCAATGTGAATAGATGTGAAATATTCTTTTTTGTGCCACAATATTTTAATGTTACTAATAGCATCCTGTTTGTATTTGTATTTCTGTCATAATTAATAATGTGCCCATGAGTTTTACACTGCATTTTTGGGCTACACAAGTTATAGAGAAGGGTTTGAAGAGTACACCAGGGAAGGATTTAAAGGTTACACAGACACTTACCCATCTCCCTTTTCCATTCATAGGCTTATACGGTCATTATAGTCATGGGTGCAAAATACAGTGAAAATCTTGCTTGCAGTTGCTAATCAACAAGCAACATGTCAGCCTCTGGTGCAATGTTTAGTAAATATAACTCCTTTCAATCAAAAATCTGTTTTCTTTATCTGAAAATCACAGAAAACATCTGTCACAACACCTGGCTCTGCCTCTGTCTCACCCTCTAACTCTGCCTCATCCACTTCCAGGAGTATAAAAAAAAGCCTAAGACAAGCAAGTCATTATCAGTTCCAGTCCAAAATGCAAACTGCTTTTCTTTCAGTACTACTTTCACAAATACATTTCATGGCAGGAAATTAACGTCATTTGTTTTGGTTGTTTATTAAGAACAATTTATATCCTATTTATTATTTTTTGTAAAAATGTTTTCGAAGAGGAACTTACTGTACCTCATCCAATGAGGGAGTGCAACAGAGGGCTTTGGAAGGCCGATGGTAGAATCCAAAGAGCTGCAAATCTCCAGTGTATGCGGAGGGTAACCGAGGACTCGGCAGCCTATGTGTATGTGCCTCTGGACTGGGAAAGTCGGCAGCCTGGGCAAGTCTGAGGCTGCACAGGAGAAAGAAAAGTTTACTGTGCAGGTACAGACAATGAAGAGCCATAAGAAATGAAAAGAGCTCAGTTAAATTTTGCTTACCAGAGGGTTGGAGATAGACAGAGTAAGAAAGCCCAGGGGTGCTTGGTTCGCCTATGGAAAAGAGCGCAGGTGAAAAACAGTGTACATTTGTGCATAGTATTGGCAAGGTAGAACGTGAGATATAGCCAGCGCTGTTGCATCCTCCTCATTAGAGTTGTCATAATGGGTGATACCAGGAATTTGTTGTGTCAACTTCACCAACCATACGAAAGGGGCAAAGGAGAGAAGGCTCTTCTAAACAGACAGAAGAGAGCTGCAGCCTGGAGTTAAGTCCCAGAGAAAATCTTGAGCAAATCTAAGCAGGTTCCATGAACAAAACTGCTCAGTTAAATTTGTAAATAATATATTTTTCTGTGTATAGTTTTTTTTTTCTTTTGTGTTTTCGAAACTGTGCATTGTATTAGATGAAAAAGCACAGATTTTTGTTTTTGCTTTTTGAATTTTGAACACACTAAAAATAAAGAATCGCTGATTTTTATTTTACATCTTGTTTGTGTCTCAAGTTCCTCTACCACTGATCTGCTCGGATACAAATCCAAATGCCTGGTGTCTGAGCGGTGTCAGAGTTTGCAAGGCTATTACTATTATATGTGATTCTGTCTTAGCTACACACTTTGTCCAATTCAGGAATATAATGTAAACAGACGTAACTAAACATCAGAGCCTCATGGAATATATACAGAGTACAGTGGACTTTAATGGGCTAGGCATTTTTAATGTATCCATACTCAGTTACACTGGGACAATTTAGAATCACTAATCAAAAACAGCCAGTCGATTAATAGTGTTATGTTTTCCTCTAACTTGTCAAAAAGAGAGTATTTAGCAAATGTTGAAATACTTGTCAGACAGAGCATTTAGTTAGATTTTCAACCCTGATAAAGGGTTATCCATCTGTCTATTTTCTAACCCACCGAAAAATAACCAATTAAAACAAAACCTACATTGTATGCGGTTTCTCAAGTTGGGCCAATTTTGCAGTGTCTTTATGAATTAGTTATCATTTGCTCATCCAGTTCTAAGAGCCAGGCAAGCACATTCCTAATGCAGTTGGTGGGGGATTGGAGAAGTAAACTCCAAGTGATGCAAATGACACACATGGGTGCTTCTCACATTAAATGCTTCTGCTGGCTGATATCATTAGGAAAAATAATATTCACTTTTTAAGATGTATGCAGATAATTCTTAATCCTGTATAAAGTTTCTAAAACATGAAGAAAAAAGATTGTGCATCAGAAAATCAGCTTTTTGTTGGTTTTATTTAAAGAGATAATATGTGAGATTCCTCCTAAAAATGAATTACCACAATCCCTTTTTCTTTCAAAATTCTAATAAATGCCGTCCTTGTGTCAGATGAGCAAAATTAGTGTATCTGTCAGTCACTGGTGGGGATGGGGTCTATGAAGCAGTATCCTGGGTAAGTGTGAAGCCAATACTAACTGGATAAGGAGTTGTCAAAATCCAGTCCTCAAAGCGGCTGACTGTGAAATGAAGAAATCCTGAACAAGTTAATGCAAAAAAGTGTTTCTTTAAATAAATATTGAAACTGAAAAATGTAAACATTAAAATCAGATGATTCTGGGTAATATGATTCTGAGAGATACTGTATAATCCTTGAAAATAATTTTTTACACAGAATATTTTTTGATAAAAAATTGTTTCATTAACTGTATTCACTGTATTTTTATATATTTGTTTGAGTTAAAAAAATCTTTCTGATTTTTTTTGGAATTATTATGCACATAATTGTTATTTAATGTGTCATATAAGAAAAGTGAGCTCTATTAAGGGTATTCCTAAGAGTGGTTATGTTAAGGGGTCCGGAAAGATTATTAGGATACAGAAAAAAAAAACTCTTCAACGGGTGAGGTTTCCTTTCATGTTTCTCTATTACTGTTGACGTTCATTATTGATTTTAAATTTAACTAGATAAATTATAATAATCACTATATATTTGTATTAGTGTTTTTGATTTGATTGTGTTTTTTATAATCCAATTATGTTATGTAATGTGGTGCTCATTAAATGGCTTCATTGGAAATATGATAATAAAGACTATATTCTCAGGTATGAAGGGTTAAATTTGAAGGGTTTGTAATATCTAAAAAATAGTTTAAGATGCTATAATCAATACATCATCTGGATATTGTACAGATACCACTAAAAACTAATAATTACTCACCAGGTGTAAATAAACAGATTAATAAACGTATGTAGTTTATTAAGCCATTTTCTTGTAATGATGAAATGGCAAATCAAATAATAGTTAATACTAATGAATGGTTACAACAGACATTTAGAATTCTGCAAGAACATTATATGAGAGTCATTACCAATATCATAAAATTGTCATTTTTAATCATTAATCAATGCAAAGGGCTAGTAATTATGGTAAAGTTAGATATATACATAAACTAATCCATCTATTGTTACTCTGAAGTCTAAAATAGGTGCTTAGTGTTTGGAGGCAGTTCAAGAATTCATCTACAGTATGTCTCCAGCCTCAGGCCCTAGCTCTATAAAAATTCCTATATCTGGGAATATACAAGTTAGCAAACCTATTTCTCTCACATTTGAACATCGAGAGATGACAAGGTACTTCCTCCTGAGGAGGTACTTCCTATTCAAGAGGTAAATAACATTAATCAAACTCCCATTACATCCTCAGAAGTTTTATTTACAGAGGAGGATTTTCTACCTTTGCCTAACTAATCTTTAAATTCTAAAGGTAAAAAAACAGTAACACCTCAAATTAGAACCTACTGTAATAGAAACTTTTCTTGAGCTCCATTTATGAGTCCTACTGGGATGGAGTGAAGCAATATTATGAGGTCTACAGATAAACTAACTTTCAGCCATGTTGCTTTGTCTAATTCGCAGGATATTCTTGAACTACCTAATTCAAAAGATACTCAAAATGATTTTCTCCTTTTTCTGCAAATAAATAAGTGAATGGCACCTGGTAGATTTTTCTTACATTACGATAAAGACAGTATCTACTGAGCAGTTACGTTTCATAAAAAGCTGTATTAGAAAACCTTTTACAACAGTTGGAAGGCTCAGAGGGATCAAGGAACACATTTCTTCCAGGTATTCATGTAAATACTAATAGGAAAAATAGGGATGGAAAATCTATATTCATAAACTGATATTATTCATAGGAGATTCTAATTGAAGTTGGATTTGATCATTCACAAATTCATTAATACAATGAAAATAGTTAAACAGGGGATCCAATACACCATTTAGTGGACCATTTGAGTAGATTAGGCGCATACCCAAAAGTACAAACAGTGATGTTTGGAGAATAATCAATTTATGACTGTCAAAAAGCAATTTAGAAGATTGTTTATGCAGGCAGAAAGGGTTTATCCTTGTGAGCAAATTTACATATCTTTTATGAATTATTCTGATTTTTTACTTTTAAAAATGCAAAATTTGCTATATAAGGTTGCTTATTGTGTCCACCAAAACAAAGGTTATTTAAATTTAATAGCTGAAACACTTATTTAGGGTCTCTCAGAATGATCATATTCATTGGACAGCAGAAACTGCAGGGACAAACATACATTCGTGGCTATATCAGTTAAACTTATAAGATTGGAAAGAGTCTTAAACTCTCCTATCTCTTTAAAAATGTTTAATTTATTCTATACGTTATCTTTATCAGAAGCAGACCAAACTCTATGGTCTTATTCGCACATGGAATTTAAAAACTTTCAATTTGAAATAATCATAAGAATATTTAATTTAAAATGTGGTCTTCATAAACATAAAATATAGTTTTTGGATATAGAAGGTTTTCTCGTGCATAATAAAAATGGGATGAAAACTCTAGGTACTATGGTCTCTTTTAAGACAACTGATACCCATTTTTATAGGGTAATAAAGTCACAATTAATTGTATTTTATAGAATTTGTTCATATCTAGAAATTGGGGAAAATGCTATGGCAAAATTATTTAAGTCCTTAAAACAGAGGGGATATTCTAACAGCGTCTTGCGTATAATTAAGGTTACAGATCAGACTTGAGTTTTTAAGGGTTAATGATTTCGAGCCAGGTTTAGACTATAATTAGATATCAGTACAACATCAGTTATATGGAACGAATAATAATTTACCTTGGGAGACTACATACCTTGTTATCCGTTACAATTTAGAATGGAGGGGTACAGAATAGAATTGCCAACCTGACACCTGTGGCTAGCACTAGTTAGATAAAACAGAACAAGTTAATAACAGTACAGTAAAACAATTTCAATCAGAAAGTTATTCTGAATTTATTTTAGATGGTTATAAATTAGTATAAGTTAAATTACAAGGTATTAATAATAACATACTCTTACAAAAATGCTTACCTTTTGATCCAGTGTGATTATCCCTAGTCTCTAAAAAGGATGACTTATGGAACAGAGGTATTGCATTGGTATTCTCCTCTACTAGTGTCAGCCCTGCAAATCAAAAAACAAATAAGGTTAGTATAAATAAAGTGGGCAAATCAGAAGATTATACATAACCCAATCATTACTCTTAAATTTAAGGTCTCTAAACAATGCTGCTCATAAGTAAAATGTGTCCCTAATGTCAACTGTGTGGAGGGGATGTTTACATTTAATCAAGATTATTCCTCTAACCCTAACGTTAACATTGAGAAACAAGTCCCTAAGTTTAAAACTAATGTTAAACAGGAGTTGATAAATCTTGAATTTAAAAATCCCAGGAGTTTACCTTATTAGCAGAATGGATCTTCTGTTTTTTAGCTGAAGGGTGATAGAGCTGAAGAACAGATTACAACATTAATTTATATAGCGCATTTTTATACAAATGATGTAGTTTAAAGTGCTTTACATGATGAAGAAAGAGAAAAAAGACAAAATAAATAAGAAAACTGAATTACAGTTTTCTGATTAAAAAACAGATGAATATTAACACTGACACTATCTGTTCAACAATAGTTTTCTAGTGAATTGGGTTTGCTGGATGGTTTCTTGTCAATAAAACAATAACAAGTAAAGCAAGACAGTCCTCGGCTTTAAAAAATAACTTCTCTGGGAGGCTTCTCAGTCCGGATCCATCCTCTGCTACCTGTAAAACAAATTGAACAATTTAAGGTTATTATAATACAAAATAAAATATTAGAATATTATTTAATCACTAATATACAACAGCCTAACCAACCCTTTCTCCTTCTCATAAAATTTTTAGATATAAAAAGTATGAAGTGTGACCCCGAGTTTATTCTGCTTGTCTACAATATAAAAATGTCAAATATCCAGTAAGATTACTCACTTGTAGTCAAAGTGAATGGTATGTTAGATGTAAAATAAATTTAGAAAAAAGACTGTCATGTTATATTTGATATGTAACATGACTGATGGTTTAAAAACCACAAAGTGACCATCAAGATTTAGTTTGTAATTTTACATTGTTTGAACTCCTACAGTAGACTTTCTGCCCTTTATGCCAAATAAACTTTATTACAAGACATATGCTTATAGAATGAAATTATCAAAGGAGCCTGGAAAAAGAATAATATGATATTGCAGAGTGTTGAAAATGTATAGTATATGATCTGTGAGAAATGGTCTCTTTGAAAAACATTAGCTCTAATTAAAAAAGAATATTTTGGAATTTGATTACCACAATTTTTGCAAACGTTGACTTTTTTTGTATAGAAAGAGCAGAATGATATTTGATATGGTTAAAGTTAAGAAGAAGTTACTGTAATTGTTTCCAGAGCATTATAGGATGCCAATGTGGGTAACTATTCCACAGTGAAGTAATTTCCTTCCCATTACACATAATATTACACCCACCACATATCTCCATTCGTGATGACATGCTTTTGCTTAAAGACATCGATTTACTGTGCTCACTTGATTACACCATATTCAATTTTATTTCTACTGTATTTATTTAATATTGTGGCAATTACAACAATCCAGTTTTCATTAACAGATTAATAATTTTCTATGATACATTGTCCTCATTTTGTTATGATACCTCTCATGTAGAGATGTAGTCAAATAATTCTTCAAAAGATTATATTATTTTCAGCAATGTAGTCATTATTATATACACATGTTATTTCATTTTTTGCTAAATATTTTGAATGTGAAAGGTATATTTGAATTTCTAAGAAATAGTTGCACTACAGGTAATTTTTTAAAATGTAGCTTTCTTTAAAGTGATTAAATCTATATAATGACTGGTTAAACTTTTCAAGACAAGCAAAAAAGCTCCATATCTGCATGCAAGAACAAGAAGAAGCATTTTACATGTTTGTTTGAGGTACCACAACATCCCCCATAGAAACTGGACAGAATTTTCTACAGTGTGTTGCCAGAACACAGAAAATAGGTTTTTGTTTATAAAACCAAATTAAGCTTTACCACAAGAGACACTCCTATTGTTTTGCTTAGCTTTTTAAAGCAAAAAAATATCAATATATACTGTATATTTTTGCATTTGTTTCAGTACATAAAATTTTGACACCTATTTTTTGCCTCTAGATTTTTTTCATCTCTATTTCTTTCAGCACTGAGCAACTAGTTATTTTGGGCAGGCACTCACACTCACTACATTATTTCAGATGAGTAGCAGGTTTGACAAAAAGGTATTTGGGATTTTATCAGGATAATGATAGAGTCTGTTAGGAATTTGTTAGCTCCATGTGCCATATTTTTGTTTTTGTCTCCCTGTCACTAGTGAAGTCCAAGTAGCTCATTGGCATGTTTAGTGTCACTGATATTCCAATAAAATTTTGACATTTTTTAACTGGTGAATGGAGGCAACAGGAAGTAGGCTTCGAGATATTTTAAAAACAACATGTAAAAATGATTTTTTGAAATATAATAATAATATTTATTAAAGTTTAAATTCCAACTTTCCCAATATGAAGTTTGCAAATTCGTCTAGGGTACACATAGTTCCTCTCACAGAACAGCATAAGTAAAGCTTTGAGAAGAATCGGCCATTCAATCCCTACTCACTTAAATTTTACTTAATTATATACATTTGACAAAAATGTTCTTAATTTTAAATAATACTATCTACTATGCTTGATAAATTATTTAATGTATCTGTGTTTATGCAAACATGACCCTTAAATGACTTCTATCCGTACTAATGTATTCTTTGTCAAGAACTTAATTTAAAGTAACATCAGTCATTGATTCTACTAATGCTCCTAACTTGTCATCTCATAATACAGCTCCTTTAATGTTATTTTGTAGCTTACACTCCACTGACTTGGAATAAGTCATTTTTGTTTTTCTGGGCAGCTTCCTTCATAAACTGGCACTCTCTTAGCCTTTTCAGTCAATTCTGTATACCTTCTACATGTGGACAACTCTTTCGAACATGATGAACTTTCAAGTGTCAGACTTATTCCTTTAGTATAAATACTGTATATATGTGATATTTTTACCTCCTTTTTGTAAAACATTACATTTAGTTAAGTTATACTTCAATTGCATGCGATAAGAGATCTGTGGCACAGCGTGAGTTTTAAATAAATAATCGGGTCCAAGATTGTGCAGGCTGTACTCCAGGATTGATTGGAGTGCTTGGCTGATTGCACATTCACATGCAAATGTGAGCAGATCAGTCAGGTGCCTTTTTCACACCTCAGATTAGGTGGAGGACTGCACCTGCAACCAATTGGGCTCTATATAGGGTGCCTGCATGGCAGAACTGGGGGAGAGAACAGATCAAAAAAGATTAGGACAATTAGAAAGAAAAGAAAACTGGGGATATAGGAGGAAGAAAGCGGCAGGCCTGGGATAGCCCAGGTTGATTAGAGGCAGGTGGTCAGGACTATGATCATAACTAAGTGAGCGGCAGGCTTCGGCTCAAGTGCGGTCCTGGAGAAATAGCACTCCTTAGAACAGCAATGCCCCTTTAGACGTTGACGGACTGGCTGAGGAAATGAAGTGATGTGAATGGGGTTCGGCGGGGAGTCCAACTGATGCTGATGGACTGGCAGTAAGACCCTGCACTTGGAATTTAATGAATGACTGCACCTATCAGTGGATGTCTCCTCATGCTGTAAGGTCCTGATGGGATAAACTGAGGAAACGCCAGATTTTAAAAAGATGCATTGGGGCTTGTGACAGTTTTAATAGAAGAACCTGCCTTGTATTTGAATTTTTTTAGTGGATTATTTATTTAGATTTTAACCTCCACTTGTAATCTTTGCTTTATTTATTTATTGAATTTATTTATTTGCTGAAGAAGACTTATTGCACTGCACTTGTTTTTGAATACTTTTTTCTCTTTTTTAATAAAATGATCAACCCCTTGTTGACTGTATGTGCCGTCATTTCCCCAGCTCATCTCGGTTAATGACTATCGATGGTTCCAGGTTCAAGAGGCTCTTAGAAGCAACCAGGGGCATTGAGTCAAACTGGGCAGTCACATTGCCACTTACTGCACCTACTGTGTCCAACTTTATCTGCAACAATGCTTAATATTGTAATGTTTCTAACTGCTTACCTATTGTAAGTTTTATTTTTATTGTGAATGTTTATATCATTGAAAAAGGGGCCTTGGTATCCCACTTTTAGGAAACTCCACTCACACCATGATGCAATATTTTTGTGTTTAAGCCAAATTTGCCCTTATCTCTACACTGTGCCTTCAACGGTCGCTTCTTTCAATTTGATCAATAGTCTGTCAAATGGTGATTTATTTTTTTTTAATTATAATAAATATATTAGTATGCCCCTAAAATTTAATTATTTGCTGGTAAATTACTGAATTCTAGAATATTATTGAGATACACTATCTCCTGTCCAGTGTTGACTATTTGGGAAATATTTATTAATTTTTTTTTAATCAATTTTTTTATTCATTCATGAAATTTAACACATACATAAAGAAGATCAAATTAAAAAGTTAAAAGATATATGCCACAAACATTTCCAAGTATTCTCCCCCCATTTCAAATGAATAGTAATATGCCTGGTGTTGAAGGTTTGCTCACCCTTATGCATACTCCCAGTCTATTGAATCCTATCCTATCTGCACCTATTGTAAAGGGTTTTAAACATTGATATTGTAAGTGATATGAAGCCATAAAGGACACTTTACAGACATTCTAGTCAAGTGGCTTGTGAATGAATACACATAATGTATTTATTTCAGCAAACTATTGAGTAAGAAATGGCAAATGTTGGTGCATTTATTAGTTTGTGGCTAGTGAGTTTCCTCTCCATGTATACTTGCTAAATCCAGAGTGGAATTCCCAAACTATGGCTGAAAATAGTTAGAACAGCACACACAGCAGGGCACATAGTGTTGTGGAATGTACAGTACTGTAGGAACTGTGATGATTTGTGTAGAAAACAAAAGCAAATCTCCCGAGGATGATTTTCACTTAAATGTTGCTTTGCTGTTATTGTTGGATGTGCTGTCTTGCTACTTTGACAGGCTTACACCTGACCAATGATGAAATGGAATAAGATGATAACGAGGAGACAGAGGAAGAAAACATTTCAATCAAATTACCAGGGGAGAGGAGTCAATGACTTCCATCAGGCAGGTTCAGATGCATGAATGAACATCATTACGTATATTAATTTGATGTGTATGGATTATGTTTGTGATATTTGCATTGTGTTACTTCATGTTATTTCTCTTTGTCACATCAAGAAATACGGGCTACACTCATTTTTTTTGTTACTTGTTTCATTCAATTCCAGTTGCATTTTCTTGGCAAGATTGAAAAGAGCAACTGGGGTTTGGAACTGCAAGTGTGGTACTGGCTTTGTCTGGCCTTCTGCCATCTTGTCTGAAAAGACAGAGTATACATGATTGACTCAGTCACATCATGTCATGTTATTATTTTCTTTATGTATCATTAAAATAAAGCATGTATGTTTGCTTTTTAAATTTAACCTAATATAATAACTCGCCTTGTTCCAAGGACAAGCATTGGCACTAAAATGTTAGGGCCTGTTGTATTGAGCTTCTACCAATGTAAATTATTTACTCAGGATGTCAAGTTTTGCCTTTCTTGCCATTTCAGAAGGAGCAGAGGGTAGATGGAAATTCACTCAGACAGATATTTAACCCACCAGGTATGCATTTTCTTCTCTGCAAGTTATGCTGATATAGTTTAATGCTTTCAAAATCAACTGATTGGTTGATGCAGAATAGTAGGTAAGTTAAAATTATAAAAATGTTATCAGATATGTGTGATTAGAAATACTTTTCAAAATGCATTAATATAATGTTTTGAATGTAACTGTGTACTGTCTTTTAAATAATCCTCATATATATTGCCATTATAAGAACTTTATCCCAGTAGTATTGTTTGTAATTTAAATCCAGCTAGTTCAAATGATCACTTTCTTGATGATAACTGTTGTTGTTCACAATAGTAATGATACCATGATTAAGAGTATCTGTTTCATATGAGATAGTCTAGACTTCTTACCTTCTAATTGTCCACACCTAGACTTTCATATAGCTTTTCGTGATGCCTTTGTAAATACCTTTCTCCACTAAAACATTATTCTAACTGTTTTTCTGTGTTTATGCCCTCTAAAAATGGATGTGGTCTTTGATCTGTCTGATCTCATAGGCATGGTTTTTCCCTCTATGCCAATCATGGTCACACTTCTAACAAAGTTCTGTTTGACCTCTGTCTTTAATAACAAGCGGAGGCCATTCTCTTATTTTACAATTCACTAGCCTGGAGGCTAATTGAAGAGAATGTATTTCCACAAGTTGTGCTTCTCTCCTGGGCTTTCTAACTTGCATCCCTGAGACCGCACATTTCCTGTTCTATTTCTACTACTGTTTCTACCATATCATCAATTCATTGTTCATTGGTTCTGTTCATTTTAAAGTGTTGTAGCCCAATATTCAATGCAAAATTATAACCCTTTGCAGATGTGTGATTAAAAACATCACTTTGTTTTAATGTGCACTGTGTCCCCAAAATCACAAGTATTCTGGTTATATTAATGTATGCAAGATATGCCATGGAATTACATTTCTGAATTATATGTATTATATACATTTTCTGTGAATTGTTTACCAATATCCACATTTGGGCATCAGTAAAACTAAATGTCATGAAACATGGTCTTCCACTGTACAACATCTGGCAGATAGATAGGTTCAATAGTGTGGATTTGCATTCCAACCACACACCGATACAAATTCAGCTTTATATATTAGATTCTTTAAAAAAAGTTCTATAAAGAAAGGAAAAAAGACCTACATGTCTAAAGAAGCCCAACTCAAATCAGCAGTTATTACTCAAAAAAACAAACTAATAGGGAAAAGTAATTATTACCCGAAGAGTCCAAATCATTGAACACAAAAACAAACCAACAAACAGGAAAAATTAAGAAACAGCATTCTAAAAATATCAGGAAGACATGAAAAAAAATGTTTTAAGCAATTTAAAAATGATCTGAAAAGCTGACAACTTAACCTGCTAAGTTAAGAAAACAAACTGGGCTAATAACAAAATCATCTGCAGACAAAAGCATCACAAAGTACCATTGATTACAGGTACCAAAGATAAAGATGTCACAAATATGATGAACAAAATAATAAAATGCAGTAGCAGGAAAGTATCAGGCTAAAACAGGTAATAAAGAAAAAAAAATCAATGAGGCCTTAACTATGAACCTCACATTGGTAAGCCATATGACCTTTTTGCTTCATTTTATAGATCACGCTCTTATCTATAAATATTTTAAACTAAAGTAGATAGCAATTTTTACAAAAAACGAATGCCCTGTTAATACTTATGTCAGCTAATTAATACCATATAGCGACTACTTCACTCCGCCTGTGATAATACATCTCTCTTTAGTGTTTATAGAATTAATTCAATGAGCAAAATGTGTTGAGTACCTTATATAAGATTTGTTTATATTGTATTTCATCATTATTCCACGTTGTAGCAATCTATTAGACCAAAAATTTTTTTTTCTCTTTTGTTTTACTAGATTGCAAAAACAGTTGTTTTCTGTTTTTTCTGCTAGTTAATCTGTCTGAAGAATCAGTGATACAGGTCAGAAGCCACAAGTTCTAAAACAAGCCAAGGCACCGAAACAAGAAGAGAAAAAACTATAAAATAAAGCCAGTGTTAAAGCCAAATTAACAAAAGTGAGGTCATCTCTCGGCAGAAAACACAAGATTTTCCTTTTCTGACTAAAGGTTTCCCACCCAAAAAAGTCCTAACCTAAATGGCAGAAAATACTAAACATTGGCCTCAAACTTTTCTTTTCTTCAGTCTATTTAGCAACTGGAAAAATTAAAAGAACAGTTTTGTTTATGTGCTACATTGCATCTTTCCAGTTCCTTCATTTCTCAGTCTTTTTTCTCTTCTAAGTGTTGGATTTTTATTTTGCAATTGTCAAACCTGGAAGAACCTCCAAAGATCAGGTAAGTAAATGCTTTAGAAAACATAGTATTTGCACTGTAGCACAGTACAATCTGCACCAGCCTGATGATATCAATGAAGTACAAAAAAGGCTGTTTCTAGCTTTTTTGGTACCCCAATCTGTATACTTCATTTGGGACTCCCAAACTCTTTTTTCTTTGATTGAAGCAAAAGCCATCCACTGGCTCTGGGACAAGAAGTGTTCACAGAGTTTGCTTATACCAGGAGGTGGCCCTGGTTAAATGCCAAAAAATAAACATCCAAATACCAATTTTAAATTATCTTCTTCTTGGTGATCACGTTTTTAGTAAATAAAGACAAAATGATAGAAGATGAACAATAAACAATCATGCATTACAAAAGACCCCAACTCTCAGCCTGAGCAAGGGGGTGAAATGTTCTAGGCAAAACAAGTTGTGAGAGAAGATAAGAGGGGTATTAAAGAATGATAACTAAGTCACAAAAGCAAAAAAAAAAAAAAAAATGTAATAAAAAAACAAAGTCAAGGTGTTACAGCAAACCATGACTAACACAATTGAGCAGCAGAAGACCAGGTTTAAATTGTATTGCTGGAGGCACCATCAATTCGGGCTGCAGACAATTCAAGATCTATTAAATTGTTTGTTGAAGGAGGACTATAAGTTGTCTACAGAAATCACTAGGGTGGATTCTAACCTGGCTGCCAGGGAACCCAGAAAAAATATCTTATTTTGAGGTTTAAACAGAATCATTGATTGGCTTAATAGAAGAAAGATTTGATGCAACTGAGAAACAGAAAGAAGACAGTAGGTGACGTATATGCATTCAAAAGGAAAAACCATCCCCAGATATTCTAGCACAGCCATTATAAGTGCCAGGTAAACCAAAGGATCAAAAGTAACAAAGAGGATCAGCAGTGAGGCCCAACAGATGGCACATACAGGGAATAGGATAAAGTCTGAGTATTCTGAATTGTGTGTGCTGATAGTTTGAATTTCCAGAACAAAAGATTACATTGGAGAAAACAGTGTCCCATGAAAGGAGTGAAGAGAGAGGGGCTATGCCTCTGGACCAAAGAGAAATCAGGGGCAGAGGTTTGTAAGATGCTTTCCAAAGTAAAGAGTAGAGGGTAGACACAGGATTTTGTTGGCAGAGAAGGAACAAAATAGAGAGTGAAATGAGTGGTTTGGTAGAGGGCAAGCTGCAGAAACCCTTCAAGTTCTGAACACTGATTGGAGTTGTAGATATAAAATGAAACTAGAATAAGGAAAATTAAAATGAGCTTGTAAAGACTGGAACATCTTAAGTCCTAAATTATTAAAAAAAAAAATCCCCTAGCACACTAACTCTTGACAAGAAGGAAATACACAGGGCTGGCCATCTATTGAGAAAGTGGGGATTATTAACTATGGGAGAGAATGAGAGAGTATTAAATGATTTAAAATGATTTTAATCTGCTATCTTGCTTCTCTGTTCATGACAATACTTAATTTTTTTTCAGTGGTTCAATAAAAATTGTAAGAAGCCAAAATAGATAGTTGAGTAAAAATCTTGTATGTATGTATTTATCCAAAAAATGATAAATATTGAATAAATAATGTTAATTTATCTAATGAAAAAATGTTAACTACAGTAACATTTCTGCAGTGTCTATAGATTTGCAACAGTGCTATTGCATTCATAAAATAAAGTACAGGTAGATCATTATCATATTAGATTTAAAATACTTTGTCAATGAATGAATTTAATTCTGTGTTTATTACAAGAAATTTTTACTATATACTTTCACTCCATTTATCCTGATGAGAGCCATGATTGCAAAACATGGAGCTGGGCAAAGCTAGCAACTGTACCCTCTGCAGTAGCCACCAACATTAACTGGGACTACTCCTAGGTCTTTTCCCAGTGCCTTGTATAACTCCCAGTGAATGAGCCAAGAGGAGGCATTCTAATTACATACCAAAACCACCTCTACCTGCCTCCTCTTAATCAAGAAGTAGAATCATAGGTTCCACTCTGAGGTCCTCCTCTAGTGCCGAGCTCCTCACTCTATCACATGGAGAGAGACAGAGAGAGAGAGAGGGTGAGAGTTCAAAAACCCTGTGCAGGAGAATCATTTTACTGTACCTGGTTACACTCTGGTTTTCATTCTTTTGATCACTACTCAGAGCAGTGGCGTAGCTAGCTTGCTGAAGGTCCCTGTTCAGTGCTCTGAGGTGGACCTCTCCTGTCTAGCATAACTGTTAGTTATGTTAGTCATTTATTTGCAATTAGGGGCCGCTGGGAAGTGGCCTTCGCAACCACGTTACTATCAGATCAAACCAGCTCTCTAAATGGAGTTTGTAATAACTTTTTTAATCGCTTTATTACAGCCATTGTAAGTTAGCAAAAATAAAATAAATTGTGGGAATGGAATGTGGGAGGTGTGAGTAGTAGCAGTGCATAAATATATGTAAACTTTGGACCCACTTACTTTTCCAAGACAACTTTGTAAAGGAAGATGATTAAAACGTAAGCTAAAAAGTAGAAATTGTTCTGTGCTATAAAATGAAGCAGTTTTAATTTGTAACAAATTAAAACAACAACACTGGCTGACAGGACACTACTACACAATCAACCTGTTTTACACAAGTTCTGCGAAAATGGACATCATAAAGTGGTCACACTTAACGTACATATCCTCACAGTAGTGACATTAATGCACAGTAATCCTTACTAAGTTACACAATAAAACAGATTACAGATATGTTAAACTGTTAAAGCTTACAAAAATGGAACTGACTGACAAATCACAAATCATATTACTTCTGATATCACTAGTTGCGAAAAAGTCTCAACAATTTTTGATGCGTCAAGGTGTCTGACTTGCTCGTTTTCAATTGAGAGTACAGTAATCCCTCCTCGATCGCACAGGTTGCGTTCCAGACCCCCCCGCGATAGGTGAAAATCCGCGAAGTAGAAACCATATGTTTGTATGGTTATTTTTATATATTTTAAGCCCTTATAAACTCTCCCACCCTGTTAACATTATTAGAGCCCTCTAGACATGAAATAAAACCCTTTAGCCAAACGTTTAAACTGTGCTCCATGACAAGACAGAGATGACAGTTCTTTCTCACAAATAAAAGAATGCAAACATATCTTATCTTCAATTGAGTGCCGTCGGGAGCAGAGAATGTCAGAGAGAGCGCTCGCTAAGAAAATCAAAAAATCAATACGTGCTTTTAAGTATACAGAAGCACCGCGATAAAGCGGTATTTTGTAGAGGAGCCTCCGTGTCCTCTGTGCAAACAGCTCCTCTGCTCACACCCCCTCCGTCAGGCAGAGGGAGTGAGAAAGATAGAGAGAAGCAAACAAGCACCGCGCGGGAAGCATATCTTATATCATTGAGGAGTTTTAGTTAATATGTAATACATGCTCTGATTGGGTAGCTTCTAAGCCATCCGCCAATAGCGTCCCTTATATGAAATCAGCTGGGCAATCAAAGTGAGGAAGCATGTAACCTAAATTAAAAGACCCATTGTCCGCAGAAAGCGGCGAACCAGCGAAAAATCCATGATATATATTTAGATGTGCTTACATTTAAAATCCGCGATAGAGTGAAGCCGCGAAAGTCGAAGCGCGATATAGCGAGGGATTACTCTACAGCCAGGCCACTAACTCTGTCTTGTGACATGGTGCTTCTTTGGTCATTTTTGATGAGTTTTAACATGGAGAACGATTGTTTAACACGCAGCAACAGTCACTGGTGTAGTCAGCAGTAACATGTAAGCTGTGCAAATATCACTGAAAGTAGATAACAGTGCACAGTGATTTATCAGCAACAGTTCAGCTACTTTGAAAACAGTTGACTTGGTTGACAGGATGGACAGAAAACATGCACGAATTGACAACAATTGAGCGGAAAATACTAGTAATATGTCGGTGCTATAGCGTTCAATGAGAAGATCGGTAGCAGCATACAATTCATTGTCATCCATCGTGGTCAGAGTTGACGGTAACAAGACATTGAATGTTGAAGCCACTGCATCAAGACTGTGAAACCGCTGTTTTAGTTATTAAAAATATTTTAAAAGTCTATACAGCCCCAAGTGGGCCCCCCAAGCTCTTAGGCACAATCCATTGCTATGCCATAGACTCAGAGCTCATAGTCATATATAAGAATGGAAGTGTAGACTGATTGGTAAATAGAAGGCTCAGTCCAAGAACTTAGTTCCTACTTCACCACTATAGCATGGTACAAATTATGCACAGCCATTGCTTCTACACTAATTTATTGGTTAATCCCAAAGGTTTTAACATTTATAAAGTCTTAAATTGTTCATTTAAAACACGTTCTTATATTTATATTGAGCACACATATATAAAAGTACATTAAAATCTCAGCCTCCATTTTGGACCCTGTACCAAGACCGGGTAATTGGTGGCCACAAATATTATGCTGAAACCTAAAACAACACTGATCCAACATAAAAGTGGGAAATGATGAAGAGGAGGAAGAAGATAAGAAGTACATTAAATATTTATAACAACTTATAATGAATAATAATTTGTTATGGAATGAGGCTCAGGCTCCCATACAGAAACTTAGTTTAAAATATAATGGATAATTTAAAACTGACAACCTCTTATTTATTCCATATATACAGGATAGTGTATATTGTGCGAAACAGAATTACCATAAATGATTAGTAAAGTATCTCAGCTATGTGTCTCAAGTTCTTATTAATTTAATTGAATTGCAATATAGCCTAGGGAGCAAGTGTGGGTTCATATTTACATGATTGTGCCTCATCAAGATGGTATGAGTTTTGGAGAAAAACATGTTTGTGTGTGCTATCTTTGGACTTCTGCACATATTAAAAACAATTTGACAAATATGAACCAAACTTTCCCAAAAAATACTAATACTAATATTTAGTAAGACAAGATTCAAGTTAAATGTTTACAACTTTTTACAGCTTTTTTCTAAAGCTTTATAATGAAAGGATATTTGGTAATTGGCCTATTCTTTGGATTTGACTAAGTATTTTAGAGAATCAGAGCTAATGTCAGATAATTATTTTTATTAATTACTTGCATTATTGATTGTCAACTAGAGCAAGTGATTTTTTCATCAGACTCATCTGGACTACGTCTAGAGGACGGGTGGTAGATTTAATTTTGCAAATTAGATCTTCTGCTCTGTCGTTAATATAAATTTACAAAGATGGTAGGTGGAATGGGTGACATGACATGTTACAGTACACATAAAAGTATTTATTCCCTTAGTTTCCACATTCTGTTTTTATTAAACTTCGAATCAAAATGGATTTATTTGGCATTTTTGTTATTGGTCAACAGATCAACTCTTTAATGTCAAGTAAAAATTATTTCTGCAAAGTGTTCTATATTACTTATACAGTAAGTAAAAAGCACAAAATAATTGATCCCATAAGAATTTACCCCATCAAGTCAGTATTTAGTAGATGCCCCATTGGCAGCCATGACAACCTAAAGTTTGTGTGCACAGGTCTTTCTATCAGCTTTGCACTTCTGGACATGTTTTGATTTTCCCCATTCTTGTTTGCAAAACTACTTAATCTCTTTGAGGTTGCATGCGGATTGTGAGTGAAGAGCCAAAAATTCTCAATTGGATTGAGATCTAGACTCAGCTTTGACACATGGTTTTCAAGCAAATCCTGTGTAACGTTGACTTTATGATAGGGGTTATTTTCTTGCTAGAAAACAAATTTTCTTCAGAGGTACAGGCGTCTTGCTAACTACATCAGATTTTCCTTCAGGATTTTCTGTATTTTGTTGGATTCTTTTATCCTCTACTTTGACAAGCCTTCCAAGGCCTACCGCAGAGAAGCCTCCTCACAGCATGCTAAAACCCTGCTTCACTGAATAGAAGGCTGCTGGGTACCACCAATATTTTGTGCTGCTTTCACCACCCTCTGCAATGCTTTAAAATCTTAAACTGAGCAGATGCTGTACCAGCAGTTAGTGTCAATGAACTCTACCTTCACAGCTCAAGAAGTTGGTAAGAATGAAGGAGAAATGTGAGCTTTCCTTAGCTATCCCAGGAGGTAGATCTGCTGGTTAGCGTTCTTGACAAAGGCCTAAATGTTTTGCCCACTTCAGTTCATCAGTGATAGTCAGACCAGAAAATGGTAAAGCTTTTCCTCAACAACATCAAGAGCATTGCCTCCCATGTAGATGAGCGTGTAGCCTGCCTTTTGCTTCCAGATGGTCTTTGATCAGCTCCTCGGTTTTGCTGATATTTTTGCTGATATTTTTGCTGATATTGTTGTTGCCCTGACACCACTGAGTCAGTTAAACCTCTTCTGTATAGGGCATCTCAACAGTCCTTTTGATCAGGACTATGATGGTGGTGGCATCAGCTAATGTGTCTTTTTATGTGTTTTTTGTAATCTTAATATTCTTTAAAGTGTTCTCCATTTCAGCAGCCCACTCCATTATGGCTTTTACAATTGGTTTACTGGCTTTGAGTTTCAGTAAACATTTGAGAACAAGGGAATACCAGTTTGCAATTTGACTGTCAAAGACAGATACAAGTGTCTGCTTGACAATCCACGGAGATAATACTGTAACAATGATCCAGGGTTTTCTTTATTTCTTTCATTACTAGTATCTGCTATTCATATTGTTGGCTCAGTCCATCTACATTTAGCAGTCCAAAACAATGATTCTAAACATTCTAAAACATTTTTTTTCTAGTTGTTCAAATGCAGAGGCAGCATTCAAATGCTGTGGTATGTAACCACAAAGACAATGGAGATGAATTATTTTGTTATAATTATAAGTGATTCCAACTTAGAAGAAAAGTGTTATAAAAAATATCTTGCAATGTAAGCACCAACTGTGTTTAGGTGAATGGCAACAAAAAAACATTGATGAACTCAATGACTTTTAGAAACAGAAAGCTGTCAGTCTGGCCTTTGATGTTCTGGTTTTCCTGTAATCCTAAGTGTGGCTTTACATGCCTTCACTTGATTTGTACTTCTCTTCCTTTCTGTCATGCAGGTTCCCCTGCCAGTGCCAATATGGATATCTGAAGAATTTTTGTTGCTGCAGTTTTCTTTTTCTCTGTCTCATGTAGGAGCTTGCTGTGAAGATCTTGTCTTTTATTCTGTTTTTGTGATGGAGCAATTGAACTTAGCAGGTGCCATTTAAGCAAGCATCCTCTCAAACTGCTTATAAATAGCTATTAATTTTATAGCACCTTTTTACACTAAATACCATTCCTAAGCACTTAAGAAGAAGATTCACAGTACAGCTGTTAATATATTATTTTTTTAAATAGTTGGATTATATACATATTAAAAGACTTGCTCAGATTTTCACATTGTCAGAGGTAGAAAATGAAATAGAAACTTGTTTAGTAAACTAGTTCCTTACACAATATTCCATACTACCAATATACAGAGTGAATAAATGCTCATTATATTTAGCTGAACACATGCACAATTCCCAAAGACAAAAATAAGGAATATTATAATGTCAAAAACTAAACTAGTCTTCTTTTTTATGATGATGTGAAAGCTTCAATACTTTACTTTCTCCAGGAAGTTGGAAAACTCCTGAATATTTCCTGATTCCAATAATAACTTCTTTGTCCTTTGAAGTACATCTGCATGAACATCATTTTTTGGACATGAAGAATTTAGTACTAAAGCACAGTCAATTTAGTCTTCTTTTCTATATATGTTATATATATATTTTATCAGACGGTTGTGGCGAGTGCCTTCTTCTACAAGGTGGTGTGCTGGGGAGGCAGCATAAAGAAGAAGGAAGCCTCACGCCTGGATAAATTGGTGAAGAAGGCAGGCTCTATTGTAGGCATGGAGCTGGACAGTTTGACGTCCATGTCAGAGAGACGGGTGCTGAGCAGTCTCCTGTCAGTAATGGAGAATCCACTGTATCTACTGAACAGGATCATCTCCAGACAGAGGAGCAGCTTCAGCGACAGACTAATGTCACTGTCCTGCTCCACTGACAGACTGAGGAGATCGTTCCTCCCCCACACTATGCGACTCTTCACTGTTTTTATCAGTATGCTGCTGCTGGAGTATGTGAATTTCCCCTTGAGATTAATAAAGTATCTATCTATCTATCTATCTATCTATCTATCTATCTATCTATCTATCTATCTATCTATCTATCTATCTATCTATCTATCTATCTTTTCCTATAAATCTTTGATACTAATTTGGGAACCCTGCTCCATAGTCTAGGTTGAACATTTTGACATTGCTGCACTCTAGTGGCATCCTTTTAATGAATCCTGATTCTGGGAAGTATCATCCCTGGGCCATATTAGACACAAATATTCTCTTGAAATTGTATGAATTGAATGATAATTGAAGATATACATCTTAGGTCTGTAAAGGAGATTTTAGGACTAAAGTCCAATCCACCATTTGGGAGGCCTTAGGAAAAACATGGAAACAGTTTGAGTAAATTAGGTAAAAAAATGTATTTATTGTTGTACTTAAATGTTAACTGAATATTTTTCTTTTTGAAGACTTGAGGATTATCATCTTTAGTGTGGAAAATTAACACTTCTGTGTAACTCTGTGTAAAAAAGTATATACAATACTGAAAAAGACATTTATTGCATCATGAAAAGGGAAAAATAAATATCATAGAATGCTTTCCCAAACATAGGTAGTAAATATTTTCTTAGTCTGACTGTTGTTTCAATAACCTCTTTAAAAGATTTAAATGATTAAACAGGAAGATAAAGCACTTTGAACCAGCTGGGTGAGGGTCAAATATATCGTAAGAATGATTAAAAAATAGTGTCTGTGAAAATGTCCCTGCAAATAAATAACAACCCATCAATGCAATGTTCAATATTAAATCATTGCAAACAATTAAAGGATGCACCAAGGTGAAGTAAAACACTGGCATTGATCAGAAAATGTAAGAGCTGCCATTATTTAATAGACACAGGCAACATGATTTTTTTTTTCTTTTTCCTCTGCAAGCTTGTCTCTGTAGATTTGAAGATGATGTACTTGAAATCTTTTAACAAGCCATCAGATGTTTCCACAGATAGTGGAGATTAAGGCAGAAAGCTGTGCTGTTAAATGACACACTTACGGTTCATAAAGCATAGCTAACTGGTCTACAGAAAAAATGACATTTCTGCCGCAAGGTATATACTAACAGATGCTCTAACTGAAAATGAAGAAGAGGTTTTTCTTATTTCTTTTTACATTTTAAATATTACTGTGTTAAGGGCACTAAAGAAAAATATGTTTTTGTTTTTATTTAATACACCTACCTATGAAGTACAGAAAATGATAAAAAATTGTGTTCAGTTGGGTAAGTACATGCACAGGTAACAATTGTAAAAATTCATGTTAGTTGCAGATGCATTTTTTTAATTAGAATATTGTTTATTAATAAAAAGCTTTGCTAGAATGAAAAAATAGCTGCTTATAACTTTTTCGAATGAAAAATAAGAAGACTTAAATTTTCTTGAATAGCTAATTATTGGAGACAGTGCTCTGTCCCTTGAGTGGGCTTTATCTATTAATGTAAACATCAGTTAACAGCAAGTCAAATTAGTTGTTTACTTTAAATTGTTTTAGTAAGATAATGCATACTGACCATATTAACATATTTGTATAGATCAAAATAAAATTTATCTTTACTTCTTCAGAGAGTAGTTTCAGTTCTTCTGCAAAACATAAAATATATTTGTCCAGTAGAAATGAACAAAGCAAATAGGATTCAACATTATATGCTTACTGCTGTATGTGACTTAACATAAACTAATATGCTGCAGAAGGGTGGAGTGTTAGCATAGTCTTTAGTACTGTTGCTTGCAGATTTAGGATTTTGGGTTTGAATCTAAGCCTGAGGACTACATCTCTGGAGTTTGTATGTTCAGCTTCTGTATGTGTGGGTTTTTCTGTGGATATTTTGCTTTTCCTTCCACATTCATAAATACTTTCCTGTTAGTTTAATTTGTGATTCTAAACTGGCCCATATGAATAAATGTAAGTAGGTACTGCAATGGACTTGCTTCTGATCTAAAGTTGGTGCCTATATTCCAGTACTGCCAAGATAGGCTGTAGTGCTCCCGATAAACTTGGATTGAATTAAACAGGCTTTAGCATTCTTTGTTGACTAACCAGTGGTACTGTATATGTCTCAAATGACTGTTTGCATAAGTGAAGAGTGAAACTGGTAGAATTCTGAAAGCCCTGCATATGAGCAACCTGCTGCTTCACATGCTGGAAAAGAAACAGGTCCCACTTGTCCTTCTGGCATACTGGATAGTTTATTGACAAAGAATTTACTACTTTAACTTTTAATATTATGCACTCCTACTTAGTCTTAATTTAAAGATCATATCAAATGAGTAAAAAGTGACCAAATTATTGTTTTGATAGGGTAAAATAAGGCACAAAGGAAACATAAAATGGTATCTCAAAGGGATAAACTCTGAGATGCATGCTCTAGCACACTGCTGAAGTGCTTATTGCATTGAAGTGGTTAGGTGTTGCTTCCATAAAGGTCTAGAGACATCTAAGTGTTGATTGGTTTATTCTTTATAAGGTAGTCAGGTATAAGTCCGTGGGCTTCCTGATTTCCATGCCAATGATGCAATTTAGCACGTGGCATCAGGTTTCATTGCCATATATAAGTACAAAATTAAAATGTCACAGCAAGGAGCTTATAGCTTTGTTAGGTAAAATGGCAAAAAGCTAATCCTCCCAAAAGTTTTCGAAGAAGTGGAAAAAAGGTTTTGTTTCACAAAATGTTTTCATTAAAATGAATCAAACAAGTAGCTTTTTTTCTTTAACTAAAAAAGAACACCTTTGTACAGTGTAGATATTTTCACTATTGTTTGATTTTGTTAAGTCTGTGGAAAATGAACTTGCAGGCTCTAAGTACAAAGCAGCTCATTTTGATGGATGATGCAGAGCACAGTAATAACTAAAAATACAAATGGCGTGAAAGCACATATTGTTTTGCACTGGAAGGACCAGCTATGGTAATAGCAGGTAAATATTGAGATAAGTGTCCAAGTAGCTCTACCTGCAGCTAATGCACAATTGAGACAAAATGAGACACAATACAGATTTACTCTGTAAATACATTGCAAAATTAATTTTACAAGCCACTATTTCAAATTTCTTCCATTTGGCATTCATATATTTTAGCTCATAATGTGACTTTGAAGCTTGAGCAACAGACATCTGTAATGATATGCTATTTAATACATTAATGGCAGCTCAAAATTGCACCTACACAGTTAATGGGACTGCTAAAACAATGTGCTTCATTTATAAAATAAATTAGCAAATATTAAATGTGTGATGATTTTGGATAAAGCCAAATGCTTGACCAGTAGTATAATAACTAAATAAGACAAATACAAAGAAAGCACTTATTGCTTATTTTATGGTAATGGGACTGAATGGGATTCATCCTTCAGTTAACAGTGAATTGCTGTAATCCTGTTCTATGAATAATTCTGGATGAGCCTGCAAATGTTGTGCTGTAGCAAATGTCTGACTGCTATTAGGAGATCAGAATCAGAATCATTTTTATTCACCAGTACTTAATGTACAGAAATTTAGCTTGGTAGATTTGGGGCTGCTTATAACAAAGCATATCATCACATACAAATAACACAAATAGCATATGTTAAAAAGAAAATCTACAAAGAAAGTTGTAGAATAGTACAATTATAAAGGAGATGTGCAAATAATGATGTGCAAGTGAAAGTGTGACCATATAGTGTGCATGCACATGCACAGACATACAGTATATGTACATGTACTGTATACACACACGCAAACGCACACACCCCTTCATACAGTATATGACAGAACACATGAATATACAAAGAAGACAAGCTAAGTTACTGATATGACAGGGCTATGGCTCTGGGAAAGAAACAATTGAGGTGTCTGTTAGTCTTAGTTTTAATTGACCTGAAGCGTTTACCAGAGGGGAGTTTTGAAATAAGTGATGAGCTGGGTGAGATGAGACCGTGGTGATCCTTTTGACATGGTTAGTGACATGAGATGTATACAGGTCTGCCACAGATGGAAGAGTAGAGCCAATTATTCTCTCAGCAGACCTCACAACACACTGTAATTTAGATTTGGAATGTGGTGCTGCTGAACCAAACCAGACAATGATGGTAAATGCAATTAGACTTTAATTATAGCTTTGTAAAACTGAACTAGGATTGGCTGGGAAATATTTCATTTTTTTAGTTTGCATAGAAAGTACAGTTGTGCCTTTTTAGTGATGTAAGTGGTGTTAATGTCCCACCTGAGAGCGTGTGTGATAGTTGTGTCCACAGATTTGAAGGATTCCACCATATTGACTGCAGAATCATTTATTTCTAATGGGAGGGGTTGTAACTAATGTTAATGACCATTTCCACAGTCCTGATGGTATTGAGGACTAAGCTCCTGGAAGCACACCAAGGCACAAGATGAGACACCGCTTTTCAATAAGGTGTTTCGTTGCCATTACTAATTAGACCAATAATGGTGATGTCATCAGCAAACTTAATGTTTTTAACAGAAGGATCAGTGCACCTGCAGTCATTGGTGTAGAAGGAATAAGTTAGGGGGAGAAGTACACAGCCTTGAGGGGCACCTGAGCTATCACAGAGACCACATAAATGTATTGCTTTATCAGAAAACTGTATATCGATTTACAGATGGAAAGATTCAGATTAGTCTGTGGAAGATTTAGTTAACATCAGCTCAGGGGCAATGGTGTTAAAAGCTGAAGTGAAGTGAACAAACAGTATTCTGGCATAAGTTCCTTTACAGTCCAGATGTTTCAGCACAAAGTGAAGGCCAATGTTGATGGCATCATCCACAGATCTATTTGCTCGATATGCTAACTGAAGAGGGTCAAGATCAGTAACAGACTTCAGATGGGTCAAAACAAGCCATTCAGATATTTTCATTAAAACTGATGTAAGAACAATATGTCTGTAATCATTGAAGCAGCTTATTTTATCATTTTTGGGAACAGGAACAAAAACAGAAGATTTAAAGCAATCAGGTACAGTGCGCTGTGCAAGAGACTGAATAACAATGTCTGTGAAGAAAGGAGCGAGCTGCCTGACACAGTGTTTGATTGTTGCAGATGAGACTGAGACAGAGTCAGGACCGGCTGACTTTTTGCAGTTCTCTGTTGCAAACAGCTTCTAGACATCATATTCTTTGATAGAAAAGGAAGAAGATGGGAGAGGCTTTTGTGAAGAAGTGGCTGGTGTTACAGCCACTTCAGAACTGAAAGAGCAGTAAGTACTCAGCACCTTGTTGTTCAAATCTGCCATAAAACTTGTTAAGTTTGTCATGGAGGGATGAATCATGAGGAAGCACTGGGAGATGTCTTTTTGTAATTAGTAACAGACTAAAGGCTTCTCCATACAGAGGAGTTATTGTTTGTAGAAAACTGAAGCTCCAGTTTATTTTTGTGTTTCCATTTAGCATATCTGATTGCAGTGTCTACCCTATTCCTGGTCAGTCTGTAAGCCTGATGGAGATTCCTTAGATCTTTGGTGAACCACTGCTTTCCATTGTTATAAATTACAATAGATTTCCTGGAAATTCAAACCTCTTCAGAAAAGCTGATATAAGATGTAACTGTGTCAGTCAGCTCATGAATGTTTTCAAAATCATTTTTCAAAACTCCCAATCTGTACAATCCAGACAATCTTGTAATGTTTCAACTGACTCATCATTCCATGAATGAATAGATTTCTTTGCTGGTTTAGCTAGTTTTAGCCTTTGTTTATAAGTGGATATTAACTGTAGCATGGCGTGGTCAGAATTACTCAGCGGTGTGCCAGGTAAAGGCCGGTGGTATGCATTCTTCATAGCGCAGTAGCAGTGATCTAAAGTCTTCCTCTCACTGGTGGGGCATTTAACAAGCTGTTTGTATCTGGAAAGCTCGATGGTTAATTTTGCATTATTAAAGTCCGTCAATCACTACAATCAAGTGACTGTTCTCCAAACTAGTAATGTAATCTGACAATTGCTACTACAATTAATTCATGTTCATGTCAGGCATGATGTAAACTCCAACAAGAATTATTGAAGAAAATTCTTGGGGTGAATAGAATCACTTACAGTTAATAGCAAATACTTACAGATTGCTGGAACAGTGCTTTGATAATATGGAAATGTCAGCACACCAATTGTTATTAATGTAGAAGCAGACTCCACCGCCTTTTGACTTATTGCAATCATCAGAAATTCTGTCCGCTCTGTAAAACAGAAACCCCAGCAGTTCTAATGCAGAGTTGGAAACTGATGAATTAAGTCATGTCTCCAAAAAGCAATACACTGAAGAAAGAAAATAATTCTTACTTGTGAGAAGAGGATTAAGTTCCTCTATTGAATACAACACCACAAAGTATTCTGAAATGATAGATTAACGTTTAATTGACCTTAACATTAGACAAATATAAAAAAGAACAAGATTTGAAAAATCCAAGCATCGATGGCTTGTGACAGTTTTAATTAATTTGACTTTCCATTAAATGTTACTTTTCAATAAGTATTATTAAACAGTTAAAGCTTCCTACATATACTGATAGGAACAAAAATACCAGAAAAACAAATGTCATGTGAAATGTGAAAAACCAGCTCTTAAACATTTCTGTAAAGAAGCTGTTGCAAATTAAATCATTCTGAATAGCTTCACTATTTCTGCTGTCATGGATTTACTGTAATATTATGTGGATTTTGATGTAGTTATTATCAAAGTAAGATATACATATCTTTTGATTACTTAACAGAAAGTGTTTGTGAATACTTGCACCTAAAGTATGGAGCTTAGACGAAGAGCCACAAGCTGCAAGTCTTTTGAACTGCTTGGACAGAGAGTGTTAAATATATATAAAAATGCACTCTTAAAAGCCACCTTGAACTGCCAGTTTAAAATCTATACTAATAAAAGGCAAAGCCCTCACTGACTGACTGACTCACTCACTCACTCATCACTAATTCTCCAACTTCCCGTGTAGGTAGAATGCTGCAATTTGGCAGGCTCATTCCTTACAGCTTACTTACAAAAGTTGGGCAGGTTTCATTTCGAAATTCTACGCTTAATGGTCATAACTGGAACCTATTTTTCTCCATATACTGTAATGAACGTTAGCTCGATGGCCGTGGGGGGCGGAGCTGCGTGTGACATCATCACGCCTCCTTCGTAATCACGTGAACTGACTGTGACCGCAGTACATAGAAAAGAAGGAAGAGCTCAAAAAGAGCGCTGAAGAAAATCGCCGAATACTTTATTCGCGAGATACAAGTTTAATGAGAAGACACGGAGTATAAACAAGACTTTGGATCACTTTGTAACGGAGTTAAAATTGCTGTAGCGAGAAACTTTTAAGTGCCGGGTCTTAGCTAACATTAAATAAAGCCCTGGACATCGCAACATCACACAAGAGAGTAGCTCACGTGAACTGACTGAACGCAGTATGAGTGATCACTTCCATGCATCAAACCTGTTCAAAAAACGCATTACACAATTGACAAGGTAGGAAAACAATATGCTCCGAGTTGAGCTCCACAGCTAACGCGGTCTTGTGGAAGCAACTTCGTCACGCTGCCACCAAATACTCACAGAAAAATCCACAAGTTAATACATATGCTGTCTCTAGAGTTTCTCCACATTCAATGTATTCCTCGCATCCCCGTTACACCCTCTGATCTCCCATTTCAATTCAGATGCCTCCAATTTCCAGTAAGGCCCTGCTGCGCGATGACAAGTAATAAGTCTCAGGGACAGACCCAACAAAAGGTTGCCATTGATTTGAGGCAAGATTGCTTTTCTCCTGGACAACTATACGTTGCATTCTCAAGAGTGACCTCGCGCAGCTTCGTCATATTACAACCAGAGCGCTGAACTGACAACGTGATATATAAAGAGAACTATAATAATCATAATAAACGAACAATAAAACAGCGGAGAACCCGTGGATTTAATAAAAAGGCAGCTTCCTTGGCAAAGCAAGGAAAAAGGATGGGTTTATATGTCGTTCATTTATAAAACAGCGGAGAAGCTGTGCAAAGGCTGCTTCACAAAAAACCAGCGGAGCGTCTTATATGAGCAGGCAGTCACCTAAAGAAGGGAATCAATAAATATCTATAATCGTAATAAACGAACAAAAAATAGCGTACAAGCCGCGGATTAAATAAAGGAAATGGGTACCTGAACAGTAAAGTAAGTCTCAAATAGCTACACAATAACTATAGGAATTGTAATAAATGAACAATAAAACAGTACAGAACCGCGAAGCAAGGAGAAACGACAGCCTTATATGCTTTTCGTTTAAGCAGCGGAGAAGCTGTGTGAAGGCAGCTACACAAAAAAACAGCAGAGCGCCACACTCTGAATGTATTCCTCGCATCACCGTTATACCCTCTGATCTCCCATTTCAATTCAAATGCCTCCAATTTCCAGTAAGGCTCTGCTTCGCGATGACAATTAATAAGTCTCAGGGACACACCCTACAAAAAGTTGGCATTGATTTGAGGCAACATTGCTTTCCTCCTGGACAAAACTATACGTTGCATTCTCAACAGTAATCTCAGTGCACAGCTTGGTCATATTACAACGGGAGTGCTGAACTGACAATGTGGTATACAAAGAGATCCTTAACAGATAGTTAACGGTATATTTTCCCTCAGTTTAAAAAAGGTTTTCTTTTCTTCTTAATAAAAATTTAAAAGCAGTTCTTCGACGCTGTGAAGAGCGGGGATTTTGCTATATACAGTATATATATATGTAGATATATATGTATGTATGTATGTGTATATATATATGTAGATATGTATATATATGTAGATCTGTATATATATGTATATATGTGTCTGTGTGTATATATATATATATATGTGTGTGTGTGTGTATATGTATATTTATCTGTTTGTATGTATGTATATATGTATATGTGTGTGTGTATGTATGTATGTATATGTATGTGTATATATATGTTGATATGTGTATATATGTAGATGTGTATATGTATATATATAGATATGTGTATGTGTAGATATGTGTATATGTAGATATGTTTATATGTATACGTATATGTTTATGTGTGTGTGTGTATATATATATATATATATATATATGACAGCAACACTCATAACAGTGACAAAACAATTACATTGACAATCATGTTACGTTATTTTTAAAATGTTTCCTTTTCTTTTTCATAACTTCTTTAACACACTACTTCTCCGCTGCGAATCACGGGTATTTTGCTAGTAATAGATAAAATCACACATTACAAAACAATCCAAAACATGTATTTTTCGATCTTTAAAATGTTGAAAAATTAAGGATGTTTTCTAAATATGCAGAATACTGAGAAATTAATTCATGCTTTTATGTCTAGTGGAAATGACTACTGCAATGCAGTGTTTTGTGGCTGCTGAAATCATTCTTTATACAGCTTTCAGTTGATTCAAAATGCTGCTGCAACAATTAGTACAAGAAGCAGAAAGTATGAACACATAACTTCAGTTCTTACGTCCTCATACTGGCTTCGATTTAATTTAATGGCTTATTTCAAAATCCACTTTTTATATAAAGCCTTAAATGGACAAGGTCCTGCTTACTTGTCTGCACCTGCACTTAGTGGGGAGCACTGTGCAAGAGCAAAGTAGTTTGTACTATTATATTGAATTTCTGAGGTGGCAATGATAGATTGGCCATGTAGCTCCGTGAAGAGGATTACTTGTATTTTATTTTGTGTATTATATTCACCCAGTTTTTTTGACACCCCTTACATGCCCAATCAGCTTTCAAGCGGGTCTCTCTCTGACTTGTTCTTCCCAAGATTTCTTCCATTTTTTTCCTATAAGTTTTTTTTTTTGGGAGTTTATTCTTGTCTTCTTAGAGTGTCAATGCTGGGGGTGGGGGCCATCAAAAAACAGGGCCTGTTAATTGTGTGATTTTGGGCTACACAAAAAAAAATAAATTGTTGCTGGTTTATAAGAAAATAAATTAAATTAGGTAGTCAATGCTGATGATATAATGCTGAATTCCACCATAAACCAGTAAATGTGCCTGGATATGTAGTTACATGAAAGAAATCCTTCATATCAAAAGTGAAATTCAGGTCTTATAAAACAATGTTTAAATGCAGAGAAGTCCTGCTTAACAAACACTGCGTAGTTTCTGCTGGCTCTATTTAGCTGTTACATTTAACTTCTGCTACATAAAATAATACCATCAGTGATCCAGCAGGCATGAATTACAAAAAATATTTTTTTTCCATTCTTTTTGCATAACTGGACTGTGACAGAATATATAATGTAATAACTAACCAGGCAAGTATCTCTTATAGCCAATTGCCCATGTTTACACTCTTTCTATGAAATACTTTTCAATTAAAATATCTGCATGTAAAACTGTTGTGTACACTAAAGGCAAATTTTTATCAGGATATTTTTTATGTAATTATTCTGTTAGGTTTTCCTTGGAGCATCAATTTCTTTTCTCCACTAGTAAACATTTATTTATTGATGGTTTGGTACCTTGAAATTGGCTCAAGACCAGCAGGCTGTGCCACCGAGTGTCACAAATAGCTGGTAAAAGAAAAAGTTGATGGTGTTAACATTGTTCAGGCTGATGTTTGTAGACATGGTCAGTTCCCATGAAGGTTGTGTTCTAAACTATGAGGTCAGGATGTAGTGACCTTTTTGGATTTCTGGAACAATATCAGATCACCAGCCACAACAATGCAAAAATAGAACAAAGAAAATAAATGATGAAGCAATATAACATGAACTCAACCTGCTGACACACGTGACAGAGGCAACATCCAATGGTACAATCTCTTGATGCATACCTATATCTTTGGGTTTGAAACAGCAGTAATAATGCAGTAGCGTGCAACCCCCAATGCCTCCTCAAGTTAGCAATGCACCAGTAATTTATCCAAAATATCAACCTTCAAAAATCAGATCTTTTCAAATATTATGCTCATTTTAATCATTAATCACTAAAAGAATCCTAACCACAACACCAAGGACAGAAGACTGTTACAGGTTATAAATGTGACATACTAAGTGATGAATGTCACTAATAACCTGTGAAAAGCCTGACCGTTTGTAGTGTTATATGTTTGACACATTATCTAGGCCTAAGTGTTGTGAAGCTACTTTTTCTCAAAAAATCATTAAAATTAAATCCCCAGTAGATAACCATCACATTTGGTGACCTACTACAGTATGTACAGAGGCTGATCACAGTGATGATTGTCAGAGAACCTTTTTATAAAGTGGAATTTATGCCTCAAGTTTACAGTTTATTATAGACCAGATTTGTAACAGATTAACATTTGTGAGGGTAGTAAACATGCTGAAAAAAGAAAATGCCATTGTTATAGAGCATTTTGTATTTGTTCTACCCACTGAGTCTTGAAGCAAAGCAAAAATTGTTTCAATTCATTATTCACTCAGTATGATAATTTAAATGGGTATGCTAGATAAGTTAATCTCTATACTAAATCTACATCAAAATGCTCACCAAAACTTAGAAATTAATAACATAGTTTTTTCAGAAACTACTTATACCAGGAAACCTTTCAGTCAGAACACATAGGTCAGGAACACATTAGCCAATTTCTTGGTAGTAAGGAAAAATAATTGGTGCTTTAAAAATCAAACTGAAATGTCTTCATGGCATGCAAAATCCAGAAAACAATATGTCTTCAAGGTCTTTCTTGCACTCAGGCATCAGCCAAAGAAGATCCACTAGTACTGCAGTGTTTTGGCCGAGTTACAGATTCTGCCTTTCCCCAAAAAAATATAAAAAAGAGCATATCTGAAAAAGCAAGTTGATTAAGGCTATGTTCACACTGCGCCTAAAAACGACTCTTCCAATATGATTTTCACTTGTATCCAATTTCTTTTGACTGTTCAGATCAATTTTATGAGTGATGGAAATCTGATACGAGTGTGTACAAAATGGGAAAAAAAAAAAACAATTTTGTCAGACAGAAGCTACCTAATAGACAAATACTAGTTACTGTACTACTTCACATTATTTTAGTACAGGATGCCTGCAAATTTGTCAACTTATGATGGGAAGAAAGAGAAATAGAAAACAGAAAATTGTACTTGCTGTTTTGAGTAGATATTACTGCCATATCTGTACTGTATGTATAAACCTCTGGACATGATAGAGCAGAGAAGAGTGGTAGAGGCAAGATGTAGAGGTTGTGAAAGTGAAACAGTAGTTACAAAAGTAGTGTAGATCCTTTCAGAAAACTTGTGACTCAGTTTAATTTTTATCTGATCATACTTACCTAAAAAGATCAGATCTGTGTCACATATAAGTAAAAAATCTGAATTGAGCTGAAGTGTGAACATAGACTAAGTTTGTTTTCAAAAATGAAGTGCAAGGTAGTATGTACACTGCTTAAATTGGGCCTTGGGTTCCCATGTTTTAACAATGGTGCTATTGGTATCAATAATGTAATGGCATTCATAAAAAGGAACAGCAATCTGAAACAACAAAATACAATACTAAACACACAAATTAAATTGAAGAAAAGTGGACAGCTTCAAACAAGATAATAAATAGTAATCACATAAACAAATGCATTAATAAATATAAGAAAAACCACAGGTTAAAGAAATGTTTAGGTTACCAAAAAATGAAAAAATAAATTAAGCTATTCAAAAAGGCAGGGAACAGTTAATAGGTTAACAACTTACATCTCTGCACTGATGAAAGTTAATTAAACCTAGAAGATTGATGCAAACTTTAACGTTTGTTAATTACTTAGAAACCCTCTGTCTGTTTAAACGCAGTGATGAAACAAACTGTGTTGCTATACCCTCTGAAACATTATTTGTATCATATTACTATCAGAATGGCAGGAAAAGGTCATTTAACAAATACTGACTGACCATTATAATCCCTTAAAAGTTACGTGATAGACACCTTACAAGTTAACAGTTTCAAGCACAGTATAACAGCTGTGCAGTATCCATGCTGTATCTGTAATTATTTTTTGGTTCTATGCTTCAATTTTAGAGTACATTGAGCTTGTAGTGTTTTACAAAATTTGTGGCTTCAGTTTTTGTGGTTGCAATTCACATTGTTTTTAGATTATTGCACAGAGGCATATTAAATAATTGCAAAGAACTGTATTAGCATAAAGCATAAACTTTATCAGAAAAACTAATTTTCACTGTATTTTGGCCCTGTCATAAAATGATCTGCTAACTTCATTTAAGTATAGTCACATCATCAGCACAGGTCAAGGTGTGAACAAGTACAGCTGAAATCACTCTATTGAATTAGAAGACCAGACTGACAGCCCCTGGACCGTAACAAGAGTCATTATCTACCAAGTACACTACTTCAGCTGGCATTGTATAAAGACTCAGTATTACATCTGCTGCTAACTGTCTGTCTTTTGTACATCTCATAAGCTACTCTATAATGCACCTTCTCACTTTTTTTTGCACTACTGATTATTGCACATTGTACTTAGGTTTACTTTACAAGTTCTAATTTTATTCATCTTATATGTTATACTTGTATACTTTTTTATATTTTATTGTACTACATAAATGAGAGAGAAACAGTATTTCAATTCTTCTGTATGTTCTGTACATATAGTGAATTGACAATAAAAGGCTATTTGATTTGATTTGAAAAGAGGGGCAGATATGGTTGAAATTGTTGTGTTTTTGTGTTAGTAACGGTTACCTCCAAAGAAATGTGTGCAGCCATCGTCGCTTACATCAAAATGACCCAATATGCACAGAAATTGCTGCTAAGAATATTGCATCTGAAAGAACCATTTACCAGATCATCAAGAACTTCATGCTGAGAGGTTCAATTGTGGTGAAGAAGGCTTCAGGACATCCAAGAGTGTCCAGCAAGTGTCAGGACCGTCTTCTCCTGAGGAGTCAGCTACAGAATCTTGTTGCCACCAGTTCTCAGTATTGGCAGCAGGTGGGTGTGAGTGTATCTGCACGCACAATGAAGCAAAGACTTTTGGACAATGGCCTTGTTTTAAGAAGGGCAGCAAAGAACCCACTTCTTCCCAAGAAAAACCTCAAGGACAGACTGAAATTCTGCAGGAAGTACAAGGATTGGACAGCGGAAGACTGGTGCATAGTTATTTTCTCAGATGAATCCTCCTTCCGACTGATTGGGACATCTGGAAAATCAGTTGTCTAGATATAAAAAGGTGAACACTACCATGAGTCCTTTGTCTTGCCAACAGTGAAGCATCCTGAGGCAATGTATATGTGGGGTTGCTTCTCATCTAAGGGAGTGCGCCCACTCACAGTTCTGCCAAAGAACACTGCCATGAATAAAGAATAGTATAAAAATATCCTCTAAGAACAACTTCTGCCAACAATCCAGGTGCAATTTGGTGGTGATCTATGTGTTTTCCAGCATGATGGAGCATCATGTCAAAAGGCAAAAGTGATAGTGAAGTGACTAAGACATCATAACATTGAATGTTTAGACTAGTGGCCAGGAAACTCCCCAGACCTTAATCCCATTGGGAACCTGTGGTCAATTCTCAAAAAGTGGATGAACAAACAAAAGCCCACAAATTGTGACCAACTCCAAACACTAACAAGGCAAGAAGGGCTCACCACCAGTCAGGATTTGGCGCAGAAGCATATATCCACCATGCCAGAGCAAACTGCAGATGTTATGAAGAAGAAGGGTCAACACTGTAACCATTGACTCTTTGCATACATTTGATGTATTTGCCAATTAAAGCTTTTGAAACTTATGAAATTGTTCTTCAGTATACTACAGAAACATGTAAAAAAAATCTAAAAATGCTGAAGCAACAAATTTGGAAAGCACAATATTTGTGTCACTGCCAAAGGTTTTAACCAATGCTATATGAAGAAAAGAAAGGAAGAAATGTAAATAATTTAGTGTAGTTCTTGATTTGCCCAGCACCAAGTATGTTCTTGTTGATCAATAACTGAACTTTACCTGATTGATTTCAACAAAGATTCTTATTTTATACATATAAAATACCCAGTGGCTTTTTGCCCATAAGAACCTCAAACTGAATCATCTCATTGGTAAACATTAAGAAAGGTCAGGTATGCATGTTTGTAAGTATGTATGTGGATCTCCTTGGAAAATGAATCCCTTATTTACCCTGGAATTCCGGACAGGTTCCATGCAGTTGTTTCTGAGTTCTAGGTGAAAGACCATGAGATCCTTTTCAACATATGACTACCTAGATTTAATTCCAAACGATCCCAGTCAATAATGTACAACATGTTTTTCCTTTAAATAAAAATAATTAAAAATGTCAATTTTTTTTTTCTTGATTTGTTTTGTTTCTTAATAATTAGGGACCTTTAGCTAAAAATGGATTAAGCATACTGTGGATTATTTTGCTCGTTTTGTTGTGTTTGAGATTTAAGGATTAAAATTAGATTTTATAGACATACTTTTTCTTATTTTTCCCTTAATGAGGAAATTGTAGCTGTGTTCTGCTAGTTTATTACAATAATCATAAAGAGAAAAACCACTAAGTACAAAAAGGTTTATTCTTGTCCAAGAATAGCATGCTAACTATAGTGTAAGAAAAAAAAATCTTTGTTTTTCTCCTAAAGTGAGCACAGCCTCTTAATATTTTAAGATTTGTCATATGCTGGCTTAAATTAAATTCACCATCTTCTCAGGAAGGCCATATAAGAAGATAAACTAAAGTTATTCCGACAAATAACACACAAGAGTGAACCGATTGTTTATATGCTCAGCAAAAAGAAGATAGCAAAAATTCACTAACTTTGTATTAAAAAGTAGGCACACCATTACTACATTATCTGTTTAAGAAAGGTAATTAGAATCAGGTGTACCAAGACATGTGCAAATGATTAACTGATAATCAGGAAGTGATTCTGCATGTACATAAAATCAAAAATTTCGTCAGTTTGGTCTTAGGCATTGAGGTTTGTGGTATCGTGTCAAAAGAAATTTATCAGATTCTGAGAAAAAAATGGCACTGCTGTACTGTCTGGGAAGAGTTACAGTACAATGTTACTTCCAAATATCTATGAACTAAACATACTAAGGAAAATAACATAAAAATAAAGGACCTTAACAATCTTTGATGATTTTTGAATGTTTATCAACCAAATATTTTTCGTGTATATGCTCGATTACTTCTATGTGTTAATGTTGTTTAAGCTTTAATGTCCATTGCAGTGTTGAAAACTTTATTAGGTGTGTTCAGGCTCGGTGCTAATTATTTGTTTCTAGAATGAGATTTAAAAAGTTTTGTCTTTGAAGTTTAATGTTTTTCTGAAAATTCCAAAATTCTGAAGGAAATTTATGGTAGCGAACAACAACACTTTAGAATTTTAAGAAAAAAATTCTTATGAAAAATGACAACTAAAAAATATTTAAAGAGGAGATAATGCCTGCAAGAATTTACTTTTGGTTCTAATCTGGAGTGTTGTATATGAAAAAATAAGGAGACTCAATAAATGGGTTTTGGGGACCTTTTGAGTGTATGAAGCATATGGGGCACCTAGGAAACTTCGAGAACCAAACCAACATAGTAGCAGAGATAACTGGAAGAAGACCAATGCCCAAAAGAAACCTCCCAAAACATTACAAGAAACATCAGTTAAGAAATTTTTTTTTAAAAAATCATTCAATTAAGAGAATAAAAATGAATTACTTCAATTACTCAATCCATTTCAATTTAATAAGAATAAATAGTAAAATAAATCAAATGAATAATTCAATGTTTGTTTGAATCAAACAACAATGAAGCAATACAAAACTGAACAAGCAAGCAAATGTCAATAACAAACGAAAACAAGCAAGACAATAAAAAGTTCATTCAAGTTAATGAAACAAAGGGTGTGATTTTACAGCAATGTTATTTATTTGCGTTTTAATAAAGATGCAAGTGACCTTTTGTATTATTTGTCAAATAACGTTATGTAAAACTACCATAAGGATTTGAACTTACTACTGAAAATCAAATATGTCTAAATAAACCGTGCAATTGTAAGGGCCTGTATTCCTATTTTACCACACTTTAAGGATTTGTATTAGTTTAAACAAGGAAATAAGAAAAAGCTTTAAGTAACAGAAGGAGATTACCTTTGTAAGTGATTTTATTTAACAATACAAATGTAGGGGAAACTTCATAGATAATCTCATTCAGTCACTTTTTATCATGGTTTTTGGAATATAGGACTAAAACTCCCATAATTGTGATCTATCTAAAGGGTGCTGGATATGGGGATTTCACTCTTGAGTTATCCCTAGACCAAATAAGGACAAATATATCACAATAACCAAACCAAAAGATCTTGTTATAAAATAATAATAATAATAATAACAGTTGGAAATGGGTTATGCATAACAAAAGGTACAGATACAATAGAAAAATGAGGAAATAAAAATGAACTAAACAATACAGCTTAACTGGGCCTTCCTGACACGGGTGGGTTGGTAGTAGGGTCCCTGGACCATTTGCATACCAACATGTATCTTGATTAGGCCTTCTCTTGCAAACCTCTGCCTCTCTCAAACCACATTCTCGTGCTTTTATTTCTCTAGTAGAGCTCCTGCCCATTTAGAACTCTCAACTCCAACCTCATAAGTTGAGTGACTGGATAGGGCTTTTATATCCCAGCAAAAAATTACTATCAGAAGAACCAAGGGGGAACTTTCCATATAATAGTTGTCCTCTAGAGTTTCCATCCTCTTAGAGCTCCTGCCTCAGCTCCTAACTCAAGGGCTAGAATCACCACCAAGTCACCTGTTCATTGTGTAGGTAGCAGAGATCCATCTGTACATTAATGGTCCTCCCTGCTTCAATTTGGTGTAAGATTCCATTACCTGGTGTACCCAATGTGTTTTCATAATATAATTATCTCCAGAGAAACAAACTTTAGGATTTCTACCAGAATGAGGATGCATAATGCTCTTGTTGGAGGCAGTTGAGTGTCACTAGCAAGACCATGAAATAAGTATGTGTGTGATTTTAATGATGTGAACGATGGCCTTTGAATTGCAGCACAATTTGCTGGTTTAGTTATAAGGAAAACGAATATTCTAGGTATTAAAATTTACATCCATTAAGAAGCAGAAGTATATTGCAATTCAACACATCTTTAATGCTTCCTCATATTTGCCCATCTATTCATTTTGATACCTCTTTGATCTTGTTCAAGGGTCACTGGAGACAGAGACTGCACTGCCATTGTGTTTACTAATCTGGAATGACGTTTGTGGCGATCCCAGTCAGTCCAATAGAGGGCACAACTTACACAGGCACAAAAGGCTAGTTAAGGACAGCCAGCTAACTTCTGAAAATGTACTTGGACTAAGGGAGGATGTTCGTGAAAACACAGGGAGAACATGCAAACTCCAAATAGAAAGCACCTCAACTGGAAACCTTTAGTTTATTATGTAGTATATTCCAAATTTTTTTTTTTTTTGGAATTAAACAGAAATTCTCTGTTCATAACAAGGTAAATTAACACATTTCCTTTAAAAAAAAGTAAAAATTGGTATATTTTATAAAATCAGAGAACAATCATAAACAATGACAACTTATTTTTATTAATTTTTAAAACAAGTTAGTAACAGAAGAAATAATTTCTTTTAAAATTTGCTTTTAACCTAAGGATCCATATACTTACTTTGATCAGTATTATAGACTAATTCATTAAAATTAAAATATTCCACAATAATATATACAGATAGATACTTATAGATGAAATGTTTATATATTATGCAACATAAGCATGCTAAGTGTAGCACTTAAGTGTTTACTCTTTTTGTTCTGCACTGTTTCTAAGATTATAGTGCCCCCAACAGGCTGTTCACATTAAACAATACTAAGAAAATGTGTTTGTTTTTAAAAGTAATATGTTTTCTGACTTTCAAAACATAATAAAAGAAAAATTATATAAAATAGTCAAATAACAATTTTAAACTTAATATAACATTATAATCTCAGTCAGTCTTTTGTTTAGTGTACTTGTGATGGTTTACAATGAACAGTTGTTAATTTACACTTTGAAGATGAAAAATTATTAAAATCTCTTTCTTTGCTTCAGTATATTAACATGATTTTACTTGTACATTATTTTACACCTTATAACTAAGTAATCCTAAGTAATGATAATAATTTGGTGTCCAAAGTATTAAACATGCATTTACTATGGCAAGCAGTTTATCATCTATATATTACATTGTTAACATTTTACATGTTAAAATAATTATATTTTCAGAGTATCACTTTTCTTTAAGACTGCTATCAAGATAACACCATCATAAACTAATAGTAACATATTTTGTTTTGTAAAACTGTAAGCCCTATGTGTTGAATCCCTAATAGAATATGGTATACACTGTGTCGAGTCTAGTGAAATGAGGCTACTGAAAAGCTGAACAGTTAAAATACATTTACTAGCACAGGACTGCCCCCTTGTGTTTATACTGAACACAGTTTAAGATACTGCAGCTTCAGAGTAAAGTCTCTGCATGATTTATCTAAGAAAGATACTATGCTTGGAAACAGAAAGAAATATTTAGTTTTCATTTTACAAAATACATATGAAAGATTTTGCTTGTGATATGTTGCCTGTATATTAGTTTTCACTGTATTCTTTAATAATTTGGTATTGGTACCCTTTATAAAAGAGTATTAAATAACTGGGTAGGACTAACCTGTACTTGTACTTAAGTGGTTTGAAGGAGAAATTATGGTAGAAAGTTACCCCCTCACATCCCTCAGTCTGCCTAATATTGCTTGCAGTTTACATCAAACATCTAACATCTGGACTGCCAATACTGATGCTCTGTGTAAGAAAGGTCAGAGCCGCTTAAACTTTCTTAGAAGGTTGGCGTCCTTCAACATCTGCAATATGATGCTACAGATGTTCTACCAGACGGTTGTGGCGAGTGCCCTCTTCTACGTGGTGGTGTGCTGGGGAGGCAGCATAAAGAAGAAGGACGCCTCACGCCTGGACAAACTTGTTAAGAAGGCAGGCTCTATTGTAGGAGTAAAGTTGGACAGTTTAACATCTGTGGCAGAGCGACGGGCATTAAGCAAACTCCTGTCAATCATGAATAATCCACTGCATCCACTGAACAGTGTCATCTCCAGGCAGAGGAGTAGCTTCAGTGACAGACTTTTGTCACTGTCCTGCTCCACTGACAGACTGAGGAGATCGTTCCTCCCCCACACTATGTGACTCTTCAATGCCACCCGGGGGAGTAAATGCTAACATTTCTCAAAGTTATTGTCTGCTTATACTAGCATTTTTATTACTATTTAATTTAATATTGTTTTTTATATCAGTATACTGCTGCTGGATTATGTGAATTTCCCCTTGGGATTAATAAAGTATCTATCTATCTATCTATCTATCTATCTATCTATCTATCTATCTATCTATCTAACAGAATGCAACTGAAGAAAAATAAATCTTTTTACCATTGTTGATTACATTTCCTAACATTTTTTGCAATTAAAGCTAAATAAAATCAATCAGTGTGGCACTACAGTGATTTGAGTGTATCTGTCTATCTCTCTATGTAACTGCAATGCAGCCATACAGCTGTTGTTTGAATTCTCTCCAAGTCACAGTGTACATGAAGTTTTTGTGTTTTCCAGGTGAGTGTTCTGCTTTCTACTTTGCAAATATGTGCATGTGAGGCCAATTAATATATGCATAAGTGTAGCTGTAGATGGGTAAATATATAAAACATACACCTATCAAAAAGAAAGGATTCATTTAAATTTATGTTTTAATTCATTTTTTACACAGAATATTCTAATATCTGGAGACACATATGTTGTGAATATTCACATTTAAGAATGTCTCACCTGCCAACACTTGTTTTAGGCTGCCAAAATTTTATGTTTGTAAAGTTGTTTTTTTTTTGCAGTTTTAACTGTGGGGCTTTATTAAAACTGGTGCATGTAGTCAATTAGAGATTCAAACCCATAATTATAAGATTCTAAAGAAATATGAATAAGAATTGGTTCAGTGTAGTTTGTGAATATTAACAATATATACTATAATCAAGTCAACATTTACTACTCTACTCTCAAATAAAATAAATTACTCCAAAACTTTGCCTATGTACCTACAATATTTTGGTTGAAAAAATACTTCCTAACAATGGGTTATATTTTACATTCAAATTTCCTTTCACAATATCAAACACTTCTGTCTTGTCTTCTTTTACTCTTGATTTTGCTTAGGCTGACAGTATGCACCTGCTTCGACAGTTCTGAGGCACTACTACTATCTTGAGTAATCTTTAACACTAGGAACGCTACAGTCAACAATATTTGTGTTTTTAAATATTTAATTACTTCATCAGTATGCGTGTCATGTTTCTGTCCTTCCTTGACTTTTTCTAAATTGCTGCACTGTAAATGCTCATGGTGTAATTCTGAAATTCTGATCAGAAAAATGAAATTAATGATATTGAATACTTGTACCCAGGTTCGTCTCTTTCCTCTGGTTCGCAGTTGACCACATTTATGTAGCCTTTTTAACTGTGCAAATCCTCTCCTGCCACTGCTATCAATACTACATTACTGAGCATTGCTGCTCAGATGTGAATTGTTGTCTCTGTTCTGCATACAACTAGAAATACATAACAAATAAGTGTCACACGTAAAATTGTCACATTTTATTATGAAGAAAACGAGACAGATCTGAAAACTCATTTGAAATGGCATCACAATGTTTTTTCAATATATATACAAGTAGTGAGGTTTATTATTTTTTAATTGATTAATTTTGCATTTCTTCTATTTTGTGCCTGTGTTATATTAAAAAATATTATTTTTTATTAATCCTGTGTTTACTTCAAGCGGTGGGTATCATATAATTCCTTAGAAGGCTGGTGTCTTTCAACATCTGCAATAAGATCCTGCAGATGTTCTATCAGACAGTTGTGGCGAGTGCCCTCTTCTATGCGGTGGTGTGCTGGGGACGCCTCATGCCTGAACAAACTTGGTGAAGAAGGCAGGCTCTATTGTAGGCACGGAGCTGGACAGTTTCACATCTGTGGCAGAGCGAAGGGCACTGAGCGGGCTTCTGTCAATCATGGAAAATTCCACTAAACAGTATCATCTCCGACTGCTGTCACTGTCCTGCTCCACTGACAATCTGAGGAGATCGTTCCTTCCCCACTCTACGTGACTCTTCAGTTCCACCCAGAGGGGTAAACGTTAACATTATACAAAGTTATTGTCTGTGTCACACACGTGCAATTAGGAGGCAGTCAACAAACTCAGAGGTGAGTGATTTATTAACAGATGGGGGTTGTTTTATGGTACTGATGCCTTTTTTTTTCTTATTAAGACTACTCTTTGGGATATCATTCTTGTTTTGCCACACAGTTTAAATTATGCTTTCTCAGTACCTGACCTCTGCCTGTTTGACACTCTCATTTTTCAGACAATCATCTTCCAGGTGTATTGTTTTTTCTCACAATAAATCCAATGTACCTGAGTGTGCTTGTCATTGAATACATAAGTATGGCTATAGGTTTTATAAACTATTTATATAGAAAAACATGCTTCTGCTTTATTTATTTTAGGTTTCCTTTTGATAGAAAGCTATTGTTTTGCTTTCATGATTAAATACAGAAACTTTTATGTCTGTCAGCAGTGGCAAACCACTTGTGTCACAGCATTTCTTCAAATTCCTTTCAGTTGTGGTAGAACACCACAGCGCAAAGTGCAAAGATGCCTAAAAAAGCAAACTAAAACACAACAAAGAAAACTGTCAAGTGTCACTGTCTTATATGCAGGAAATCTTTATGAAAGACTCTGAGAATTTGTGCTGATCACTGATGCAGACTGTTTTGTAATAAGCCGACATGTTACTTGCTATTTACAAATGTTTATGCATTCACAGAAATATTATTATAATTGTAGATTTTTTTAACTGTTTCTATGAAAGCAAAAAAAAATCTACAATTTGCTTTCCACTGATAAATATTAATACAAATACAGAATCCATTTTCTGTGCAGCTTTGGAAAGTTTTTATTTTTTTAATTGAAAGTGTATTCAAAGTGAAAGTGAATGCAAACAAGAAACTGTGGGCCTAGAAGTTTTATATTGTTATGTTCACTCAGGCTATTTTAGGCTATCATTTATTTTTGTGAGTAGGGACATAGGTATGCGCTATTACAATACTAAAGTGATGGGAAAACAATAGGATTCAGACACCACTTGGCATAGCTTTAGCGGTTATAGTATTAAAAAATTAAAAAAATTTTAATGTTAAAAGGCCAGGGCTTCACTTATAGAGTCTGCATATGGGCAGAAACAGGCTTGAAATGTCATTATGCATCTTCCCACACAAGCATCTTGCTGGGTTGTTTTTTGAAAAACATACAAAGTAATAGTTTCTCACATAAATCAATATAAAACAACCTATGTATTTTTTTCTGACTGTGACTACAATTTCGGCATTTCTGCTTTATTTTGATGAAATATATACGTTTGCATGTCTCTGACTTTGTTCTTTCTTCTTGGATCTCACAGAGTCATGGTGGTGCAGTTGTTGTCACATCTTCCACACAGCTCAGGTCGCCTTTTTGGCCACAATAATCGATCCATTATAGTTGGCAAATGTTTCCTTAGTTCACAGGGACAATTTTAATTATGATTGCACCATTATAATCTAGTCAGATCTAAATCAGTTAGTTATTCCCCATTGACTTCAATGTATTTCACCGAGTTTGGTAATATTCGCAAACACGTAATTTCTCCGAACTCAATCCGAAGCTAACACCACAGGTGTTCACATAGCACTACTCATAATAATACATATAGTACACCCCCAAAATTCGTGGGGGTTATGTTCCTAGAGCACCCACGAATTTTGAAAAACTGCAAATTTTGGATGTGGTTAAAAAAATACCTATTTTCATAGTTTAAACCCTAAATATGCCAACAAAACACTTTAATTTAATTTCAAACTCAGCTTAATACAGTACATCACCTAAAAATAAAGAATGTAAAGGTAGACCTGTATACTGTACTGCTATGTCTCCCACAGTTCTAGAATGTAAAATACAGTGTTAGCGCTCTATGTACTGTAATTCATGCAAGCGTATTTCCATTGCCAGAAGCCTTAGACTGTGCAGCTCGTTTCGGCGGCATCTTGGGGCTTTAACCCTTAAACTGCCACATACTTGGGGATTAATGCATCCCTGGATGGCAAATACTTTTTTTTTGCACTTTAAGTAAACGTCACAATTAACAAAGAAAAAGTGGAATTTTAATGGAACACTTTTTTCATGCAAAGAGCATCACAATTACTGCAACACTGATCATTTTACACACTGTTAATGAACTGTAAAAACTATTCTAAAAACTACTGGAACAATATGTACAAAGTGCAACGCTTGGGGTACAGAATTGCACAGAAATACAGGAGATTGTAGAGAGGAACTTTATTCAAACACTTTAAACAAACATGTCTCTTTCAGAAGTAAATGGAGTTCAGTATGCAGTTAGTTATCGATTAAACAATAGACAAACATCATAGGGGAGCACAACCCCCAACAGGAGCAGAGAATGTCTGGGGGAGGAGAGAGAAACAAAGCAATCAGCCAAAAAGGACAGGCACTGTTCAGGCTTTTAAGTAAGCGTACCTTGAGAAGCCACAATCGAGAAGACGGTGATTTATTTATTTTTATGGTGGAGATTCCAGGATGTAATGAAAACAAATGAAATAAGAAAACAACAATATCACCCCTGTTCCCCTTACGGCGATTACACATTAAATACAACAAAGCACAAACAAAACACACACAGTAAGTCATGAAAAAGTTCATGAAAAACGGCAACGGATGAAATGTAATTATTAAAATAGATACTCCAGAGATCCGCATGTTGAATGGGAACATACAGATAGTCCTACCAGTAGTTCCTGAAATGGTAAAGACGGGTGGACGGGTTCAGGAGCAGTCCTTTCTTTGTAGGATGATCATGAATCCACTTACAGTCCTCATGTACACAGACAGACAATCCAGACGCATGAAACGATCCAGGACAAAATGAATAAGTACAGGTAACCAAACAGAAGGTAGACAGACAGGAACTTGCAACACAAATTACAAAAACTTTTTTTTTTTGCTTTTGGTCACCAGCCCCCTTTTTAAAAGCCGCGCTGACATCCTTTGACCTCAACAGCCCTAGCACCCTTCAGCAGAAGACCAATCAGAGCCACTGCAGGGACTGCTGGGAGTTGCAGTTTCAAATTCTATTGGCGACTTTCACCATCCCAAGTCACGGTTTTCTCTACAGCTGCTTCCTGTTCTCTCTACAGTACAGTAGTGCCACGAAAAAAGCCATAAAAATTATTTTGTGGTTTCTGCTAACAATTATTAGTTAGCTTCTAAGGAAAAATCCGCGAATGACAGAGGCCGCGAACTCTGAACCACAACTTTGCGGGTTTCTACTATACTTCCTAACTGTGATTGTAATTTGCATTGGCGTGACCTCAAAATGATAACTATGATGCACAGATTGTATTTGAGTTCCCTCTTAAGACAGCCAATGCTGTTTATTTGCGCTGATGAAACTTTTTTGGTTTTTCGTCAGTTTATATGAGCTTCTTGTAATTATTTGTCAGGGAACCATCTGACAGATCAGTATTATCCAAGGCAAACTGCTCACCATCATGTCTGCTGTGCTGGAAACCATTAACCAACCAGCTAGGCACTACATCCAGTTTTCATATGGTGTGGGTACAACCCATAACATGTTTTTGTCAGCATAAAAAGGCAATATGCAGCAGTGTCTGGTTCTCCAAATGTAATTAAATCCCTTTGTTGCACTTATAGTGCAACAAGGGCATCTAGTGAGAATTAAGCTGGTTTTGATAACTGTGTGCAGTTACATTCTTTTAATGCACAAGTCATCTGTGATGCCAAGTTCTGGCTAACAAGTGTCATGTCTCAGTGGCCTGGGTCACTTTTTCATTTATTTTAAGTTAAAGTAGGTTTGACAGATGTGATGATACTGTATGTGGTGAATGGCTTATTGGTAAAGTAACAGACTGAACCCTCTGTCTTTCATACAGCCTGTACTATTCATTGTAACAGAAATCACGTCATTACATGTTTCAGGTGCTGGTGCCTCACACCTTTCCTGGAGCCCCAGAATTTAGAGTAGAGGCACTATAATTCCATGCATGATCTTGCGCTCTAAGTTGCATAGCACAGCCATATATTCTGGAATGCAGCTGGCAGAGCCCCTTATTTCTTCAAGCGGGAGAGGCTGCTGTACCAGCAAATAACATTCTGCAGCATCATGAATGCATATGTATGAGACGAATTAGCATGCTCCATATATGGATGTTTCAGGGTTGTGTTCAAGGAATGTTCATGTGCAGATATTTACAAGGTGATTGTGATTTATAAATGGCAAATTGCAAAGAAATGTGCATACACCAGGCTTTATACAGTAAATCTGATTTTTTAGACTATGTGCTGTATATTTGTTTTTTAAGTCTGTGCATATTTTGACACTCAAAACCACACAAAGTTTTTTATAAATGAGGCCATAGGCCTGCATTGCAGCTTTTGGACTACCCTACTTCCATTTACTTCCACTGCACTACACATATAGACTACTATGTTACTCTCTTTGTTCATTGTGATGTACATCTTTTTAATCAAAGAGCTCATAAGGAATTAGCTTTAAAGAGGTAAAAATTCCATTCAAGATAACCAATCAAATAAAATGGTGTAAGTGTTGCACCATATCCTGACATTCATTCAAGTTTTTGTTACATATCTTTTACTCTTTCGTGAAAATGGGGAAATATATTTACAACATATTTAAATAAATTTTTGTATTGCCAAATGTGAGATAGTAAAACATAAAAGAGAAGTGTTTTTTTTTTCACATTGCTCCTTTCTGAAAGTTTAAAGAGCTCTGAGGTGGGGAGAGACACAGATACGTAAACGTATTCATTGTTTAAGGTAATAAGCAATGTGGGCAATAATTTTGCCGTTTACCAGCTTTAACTTGTAAATATTTGAGTGGTTTTATTTTTAATTATTTAGATGATTTTGTATTAAGAATTCATTTTCTGAACTAAATGCTTCTTTTGTTGGATCAAATGTTTGAAATAGCATAATGCCAATATAAGTCACATAATGCACTTGTTTACTGAATTCACATTCCCAGTTATTGATTATTTTCTCCTCATTAACACAATGAAAGAACATTTGGCTGTCATCTTTGTACTGATATGCATTTGTATGACTTTAAAGAATACCCTAAAGTAATTTGTTTGCATTTTCTAGGAAGTAATGAAAAAACTAACCCAGTTACAGTTTTGGTCATTAGAGAGAATTAGATTGTTTGAGTTACTACCCCAACTATAATGTTTTTTAAGGGCAGTTTATTTTGGTTTTTTTTTCTGTTAGATGTACTATACTTACATTAAAGGAGTTCTCCATTAAAAAAATTTTTTTCATCTTTTACTTAGTAGTGTTGGCCCAAATCTTTCTGAATCTACATGTCTTCCAGGAGTAAGGAAATCATAAAGTTTATGATACAGTATGTATCAATTGGGACCAGCAAGCACAAAATACTGAACAAAAAAGCCAACAATATTAACACATCCATAAAAATGTTTAATTTTTTTTTGCATAATCCACATTTTACTTATCTAGTTGGAAGCTAACAATGTTCAACATACATTCATTTTTTGGTAAAATTGTTAAATAAATCTTATGTCATGCCATCCTCTAACCTGTTAATCCAGACCAGTGTCACTGGTTGGGAACTGAAGCCTATCTCAGCTAGCATAGGTCACAAGCATGGAGATATCCTGGGCAGGGTGCCAGTCCATTGCAGGGTGAACACACACACACAGAAACACACACACGAGGGCCAATCTGGCTTCATTAATTCACCTAAACTGCAAGTCTTTGGACAGTGGGAGGGAACCAGAGCACCTGAAGGAAACCCATGCAGACACATGAAGAACATGCAGACTCCAGATAGGGAGGATCTGGGACATTAACCTGGGTCTTCTTGCTACAAGGTAGCATAGTTACCACTGCTCCACCCTTGTTAAATAAATACTTCCTCAAAGTCATAGTGCACAAACATGAAGTATGTTCAAACTGGATCAAGCTTGAATTCTCAACTTATTTATTTTCATGGGAAGAACACAGAGTCACAGGGAATTGCAACCACTAGAACTAAAAGGGCCAATTTGCCTGGGACAGTGGAATCCACATTATAAATATGGATTCTTTTTTGACTCATCCCATTAAAATAATGGGTTTGATCACAGAGAGTTCATTACCTATCACATCCCATTACACAATTGTTGAGGGCATAAATTACATAATGAAATAATTAAATGATTAGAAATGCCACTTTTGAAGTCATGTTTAAGTTGATAGTCAAGGAGTGATGATGAAGTTTAAAGCTTCAGTGGAGTAGCGGATGTCTACTTTCAGTTATTGTTGCAAAAAATGAAAATTCTTTACCAAAGCTGAACCTCAGTTTTAGAAATGCTATGCTGAATATCAAATACATTTTTTAAAGTTATTTTTTGCACATTTGTTTCATTCCATTTACATAATGCCTAAAATAAACCAGTTTCAAGTTTGATTTATGCCTTTCAGTTAAACTGAGTTATACAACTTCAAGTTAATGAAGAATCATTTTAAGTCAGTCTTTTCAAGGGGGACTATTTAAAAAACTGGACTGAAAATGTAAAACAGTCACAAATGTTAGTGGAGTTAATTTGTCAGGGTGCTTTATCCATTCCTTGACTGGTAAGTCATGTGGATCCACATTGTTTATTCAGCTTGCTTAAATAATGCCGCACATTTGGCCAAAACATTTCTTTTTTGTAACTGAAAATTCGGTACATCTTTACTTGAAGTGGTTAGTAGAATGCCATTTCAAATATGATTAAAGAATATTTCAGGAGGAGTGTCAGGAAAGGTTGTGTTGTCCAACAGAGAATGTACTTGTCTTTTACGCAATTGATGCTAATTTGATTCACAACCACTGCACTAAATTTTTTCTTTGATCAAAGATTCCCCTCACTGTTTTTGTCCCACATTGCCCCAAAGCGGTCCGTATTATCTCTGGAGTTTAGGTTTAATAGCAAAATAAAAATGTAGTATTTCTTGACACTAGTTCCATCACTTGCATGTTGTTAAGTCTTCATTTTAATCAGATTTGTTTAAGGAAGCAAAAGAGATTTTTAAAGTACTTTTTTGACAAAGTAATCATGATGAATTACCAGGAGTATAAGGAGCATTAACATAGAACACATGTAAGGATTTCACGCTGCGCTTAGAAATCCCTCTGCACTCTGGAGAGGCAGAAAGTAAAGATAGATGCTGAGGGTGCGGTAAAAAGAGAATCCTTATCTTGTGTCACACTCATGTCTTCAAAGATTATGTAAAATGGAATCCTCACCAATAAAGATATGTATAGTATTTATATATTATTTGCTTAGAAACATTTGTGTACAATGAGTAAGGAAGTTCTAGTTAAAAGAATGCCCTATCCAAAAATATTTTTATGTTACTTTCCCTGTTATTTGTAGGGATGACTGAGAGAAAAAAAAAAATCATATTTTCATGGACAATGGAGGTACCAAACTTTCTGATACAATGTATATTGTGTTATTATGTTTTTATATATACAGTAAATATTTTCTAATTGCTAGATCACACAAAAAAGAAACATTTCTAAGTCGTCATTTACAGTGCTAAGGCTTCCAGGGAGAATGTTATGGCGCTTTTCCACTGCTTAGTACGGCACAGCACGGTTCAGTACAGCTCACCTTGGTTCGGCTCAGTTCGGCTTGGTTTGTGTTTCGACTGCAGTTTATTACCGCTTTAGAGTGGGCGGGATTATTCACGTGTCGTTATAGTTGCGCCGCCTCTACTGCTCGCTCTTCATTTTTTTTAACTTGTCCCTACACTGTTTGTAAGTCCGATGGTAGCCATGTGCGCCCAAGAGCTTAGCGACCTCCTGAAAAAGTTTTCATTCGCGTCGCCCATCCAGCTCTCGTTGGATCCGCTCCTCGGCTACCAACGAGAGGAACGTCTGTACTTCCTCAATAAACCACGAAACAGCCATTTTTGGTTAAAACAAAATGGTGCGTCCGAACCTTCGCTGGCTGTGCTAAAAATCTAGCGGGTCTGTTGTGTCTCGTGTCGCAAGTTCAGTGATGCAGTAATGACGATTTTCTCCGGCCAATCAGTGACCAGCAGAGTTTACACGTCATGTTTTGGTAACGGTTCGGCGTGCTTGGAACCTCGGCTGAGGTGGTACTAAAAAAAGGACCGGGTACCAGGTACTGTTCCCAGTGGAAAACCCCCCAAAAGTGAGCTGAACTGAACCGTGTCGTGCCGTACTATGCAGTGTAAAAGCGCCTATAGTGTCTGATGAGAAAAGAACAAACGAAAAATGGGGAACAGCTGAAAAAAGAATGTGCTTAATGGGTATTGCTGCATGTCAGAGTCACAGGGAATATTGGGTATGTGAGGAACCTGGAGACTCAGTTTTAGTTTATAAGATTTTACAGGCTGCATATATCAGAATTTTCATCAGCATGGAAGTATAAAAGCAAAAGTGAATGATCTAGTCTCCTGAATTTTATTTACTTTTACCTGACAACTACAGCAGACTGCAATACAATGCCGATTTTTAAAAAATGGTATCTCAAAACCAAACTTTTAATTTTCTTCTTTATTAATTTTGTTACATTTGTACAAAAATATAAATTGAAACTGCAAGGCACATTGTGAAATGTTACAGTTACCAACTCTGGAGAACTCTGTATTTAGAAAATGAGCCAAGGCGTGGTATCTGTCAAAGTTTTGACCTGCAAATGCCATGCTTTTCAGATGTACATTTTTAAGTAGTAAACAATTTATTTATACTTGCCAGTATTCTTTATTAAAATTTTGAAGGACAATAAACCAAAAAAATAATCTTATGGATTAAAAGTTCTTCAGAAGCCAAGTTGGAGCATTATTGCCTAAAAAGGCAAAATAGGACCACCACCATGGCTTTTCTTCTCTTTCTCCATCTTCTCCAGGTTCTTCATTTGCACCACGTTCATAATGGTCAAACTGATTGTAAGGATCAAATCGATCATATGTATCCTGGGGTAAGTTTTTAACAAATAATCCTGGTTCATCCACTTCCGCTTTTAGAATAAAATCCACACGCCCCGCTTTCTTAAGCCTTGCTGGCAAATTAACTTTCTTCATCACCTTTGAATATCCTGTTGCAGAAGCTGTAATTATGTGGACACCTGCTGGCAACATTCTCCAGTAATCTCCATCTTCAGCTAAAATGGGTACAAAGACTTTAAATCAATAATTAGTTTCCTTTGCACAATAACATAAAAAATTATGTTTGTTTGTAGTTTGATACCAGATCATTTTTCATGTTAAACTCTGAATGTATATGGTAAGTGCCAAGTATATTGCAATTTCAATACACTCAGTATGTATATAGTTTTTGCTAAATAAACTGAGTGCTGGCTAAGTGTTTTCATATGTGTTTAAGTATTGAATCAGTTATTCATTATCTATTATAAAGAATTGCAGTATACTAGACAAGGATACAAGAAAGTGAATGAATCCATCAATGATGCCTTTTACAAAACTATTTGTAGTGAACACTGTCAGAAGGTGTTGTAAAGCTAATTGTAAAACAACTATCATTACAATAAATACAGTATGTGTTATACTGTGCATGTTAAGCCTATATGATCTTTAACTATTTTAAAAATATTTTATTTAAATACTTTCTATAGTTGGTTTTACTATCATAATAATGTTTTTTAAACATGTCGTACATGCATGCATCAGGCATACATATTTAACTACATTATATTTAGAGCATGACTATTTTATTATTTATGTTAATACTCCATTCTGGGAGCATCTGGTATAAATTAACTAAAAATAGATGATTATTTTCTAATATGTAGTTAAACATTAAACGTTTCAAATGATACTTTAGAGTAGAAAATCATAGAAGTTACCTGTTGTGACATCATGTCTGATTCCTCTAACTGAAATACGTGCCCCTTTAATACCTATTCCTGCTTCATCCTTTACTATTCCTTTTATTCCTTTATGAGCCTTGAATTAAAAAAAAACAAAACAATGAATTATTAAAATTTATTTTGAGTAGCGTATTTTCTTCTTTTCAGCACTATTATTTTTATGTCTTCTCTTTCAGTTTTGCCTGCTTATATACCCTTCCTAAAACTCAAAATACACATTTTGTCATTCGTTAGTCCTCTGCTCTGCTTGTAAGAGTTTTCCAAATTGTGAAAGGTTTTACTCAATCATAATGATGTGATATTATAATTACACAGGTAATGTAAGTATTGCTGATCCTTAAGTATCTATTTTTGACTGGCTGCTTTCATTGATCTTCCCAACTAGATTATTGCAGTATAGAGTCAGAGACAGCTGAACATAAAACTCAAGAAAGTACAAAGTCTACATGCAATAGGTACCGACTGGGCATTAATTTGAACCTAGGATCATATGGTGGAAAGGCAGCAATACTAACAACTCCCACTCCTGATCAGCTACTGCCCTTTCCAGTAAATGCTATATGATAAGGCACCTAAATAATTATAATACATACTTTTATTTATATTCTTGGGACCTTACACCTGTGTTAAGATGGAAAGGATAAGTTCTTTATTTTTCAAGTCAAAGTTATTTTTCCACTAATATAGTGCATATGCATTTGCCACGCAAAACTGTATTCTAAAGTTAAGTGTATTCTATAGATTAAAAAAAAATATACCTTGCCTGCTCTGGCCTCAGTTTTAAAACTACACAGGCAGTTTGCCATCTTCATTAACAAGTCTTTAACTACAGGTTTAGGAAATATGTCCTTGTTCTTTGTAATGTCTGGAAGGTTATTTTGTGACCTTTGTAGGTTTAAAACATTCCTGCCTCTTCTTACTTTTTTTTCTTTATAATAACAGCTTTGTTCCAAGGTAGCTTCTCCTTCCATTCTCCATTGTCTCTCCACTCCTCTAAGCATTTCCCATCTTTCCTTCTGCTAGGAACTGCTAAACTAGTTCCTTCTCTTGTACATTTTAATATGCAAATCCTTATATTAACTTTTTTGTTTGTATTTGTGGAATTGCTGTAATCTGTGACCTGTCTGTACATTTTCAGTTATGTTGACCCTTAATAATAAGTAGCATTAACCAGTAGATCAAGAGTCAAAATATTGTATTGTTGCTTCACTGTAAAAGGCACAATTATCAAGAAATCCTGTCTTCTGTAAGCACCCAATTGCAAGAAATGAAAAAGAGAATATATGTAAAGTAATAATATGACAAGAAATCAGACAGTTGCACATTACTAGAATTATATTATTGTGCCCGTTTTGACTCCAATTTAGTAGATAATGCAGAAAATTTGCTTAAATAAGTAACTGCCAAGTCCTTGGTCATTTTGGTACATGGAAAATTTTATATCAGACTTGGTGGACACTGGAAAAGATACTTCAGCTGGAAGATAGAAGGCAGCATGGAAGAAACTAGCATTGTCTTTTATTGCTAATGCTGAAGAAAATAACAGTTAATGTATAAGGCACCCTTATTTTTTTTATTAAGCAGCAGCACACATTGAATTGATTAATTATAAATTTTTACATGCACCACATTAGCATACTGTCTTGCACAGAGTTAACTAAGATTGACTCATTACCACGATACACTTCAGTCCAAATCAGAACAGTCACCATATATAGTGTCTGTCATATGATTTTACTTCTTTTGCATTGTTTCGTTTATGTAGTTGATTTGAAGAATCAATGTGCTTTTTTATGTCTATAGCATTCTGTATGATGTGTGAGGCATTTATTTCATTAACTTCAACAGTAAGTCCATTAGGGATAATTTAAGTTTAGTACATAACGTTTTTCCACTAAACTGGCTCCAACATTTATACTGAAAGGCTCTTTGTATTAGTACACAGCTAGTGTTGATCCTTTGCTAATTCTCAGCTTAAATGGTCACTGAAACAATACTAAATTCAATAAGTAGTCTGGTAACCATAAATACATACTAAAGCGATGTCATCTCAGGATTATCCCATCTGTGAAAAATGCAATTGACTCATTATATCCGAACCATAAATCCTCTTAACAACATACGCAACAATCAACTATGGCCAGTTTATTAAATTTATTGTAAATAGCCATTTAGACATGGCACACAAGTGTTAATGGTTACATACTGTATGTACAAGCTTAATAGGCCTACTAAATAGAAGTATATAATTTAAATGCATAGTCACAGCGAAGCAGTAACAGTAATGTTTATGCAAGTATGTGACTGACAAAAAATTGTGTGCTTGAATTAACCTAAAACAACTGTTTACAAGTGAACAATAACATTTAGAATGGGAGTGTCTTAAACATATCTGTAATTTAGATCTGTGAGAAGCTCATGAAAAATAACGGTAAAAAAATGCAACTACAAATATCTTTATGTCAGGCACTGTAAGCTGACAATCAAACGCTGAACTATTATATCCTACCAGCATTTATATTTGTTTTTTTTATAAATCTGGGCCTTCTCTTTCTTTACATAGAAAGGCCGAAATGAGTCTATTTTGAGATCAACATTAACAGTTCGTAACTAAAATGATATTCTGACAAAAGCAGTTATTTGGCTATTGTGTCCAAAAAAGTATTTTTTTCAATTTGCAGTCACTTGATGATAACAAAGTAGGAAACTACTACCTTCACCTTGTAGGCAGAGACTGAGTGCTGTGATTAGTTACAATAAATCATGAGACAGATAACTGCGCTTAGAAAATTATGATCTAACTTCCTCATCTTTTCTTTTTTCTCGTCACTATCAGGAGAATCCTGCAATACATGGGCCCTGGTAAGCCTATTCAATAATTTGTTGTTAGCAAGGACATTAATCAAACTATAGCTATTACAAGGAAGGGTGTAAAATATTACTTTTGCAAATTCACCACAATGGGGATTTGTATTCCTCAAAATGTAGCTGTTCTGCGTGGATATGAAATGACCCATTAAAGTTTTTAGAAAAAAAGTGAATATTACTTTATGAAATGTAGTAAAGTTTAGTCTTTTTGTGATCTTCCACCTTCAATGTTTTTTTTAGAAAAGTTTTCCTTCCTCCTATTTTATTTTAAATGGGGGCAAAGCATATTACCTTCCTTTTCAAGTATGACTCTAATTAGTCAAGTATGCATAAGGACAGAGATTTTACAATAAGACTAAGTTTTTTGAATGAATAAATGTTAATTCTGCAATGTACTGTGTTTTTAAGAACTAAACAGCTTTGTATTTTATGATCACCTCTTAAGCTGTATTGGTTATACAGTGTGCACTGAGACATCTAAGCAGTGGAAGCAGTAATACAATTTTGTTCCGGTGTGCTTGTAAGGCATTTGGTTCCATACATTCCCTACACTGGCCAAAAATGTATCTGCAAAATTATCAATAAATGGCAGTGGACTGTGGGTCTGCCAGGAAAAATATATTCAAACAAGAGAAAAACATTAAAATATAAATACTTCTTCAGTTACTTAAACTTAATAATAATAATAAAATCAATCCAAATATATGAGGGGGTACACAAAAATAACTGGAATCTGTACCCGGTGCACAATTTAGACTTAGTTTCTAATTTTGCCGCTAGTTGTAGCATACTTGAAGTATTCTGTAGCAGTCTGCCAAGTGGCGTTGCTCTGAAATTGTTCATACGGTATTCCATGTTGGTTTTACTTGGTGCTTATTAAACGTGTTCTGCGATTTTTGTGATAGTTGATCATATAGAACAGTGAGTCTACGTTAAATATTGTTTTCTCTTAGGGAAAACAGCTCATGAAACTGTTGTGATGCTTGAAAATGCTTTTAAAGAGGAAGCTTTAAATAAAACATAGGTCTACGAGTGTTTTTTTACAAAATGGAAAAACAAAAAGTAAATAAAAGGTGATTCCATGCTAAAAAAAGAAAAACTGAAAAACCAGATATTATAAACAAGTAAAATAAGAATGGAAGAATAGACAGCAAATCTTAAAGACCATGAAAAGGGTGGTAAATATGGAACCAAAAAAGAACAATCTATACTAATAAAAGGCAAAGCCCTCACTGACTGACTGACTGACTGACTGACTGACTGACTGACTGACTGACTGACTGACTGACTCACTCACTCACTCACTCACTCACTCACTCACTGACTCATCACTAATTCTCCAACTTCCCGTGTAGGTAGAAGACTGAAATTTGGCAGGCGTATTCCTTACAGCTTACTTACAAAAGTTAAGCAGGTTTCATTTCGAAATTCTACACGTAACGGTCATAACGGTCAACAACGTCCGCCATGTTGAACTTTCTTATTTATGGCCCCCATCTTCACGAAATTTGGTAGGTGGCTTCCCTGCGCTAACCGAAACCAATGTACGTACTTATTTCAGTGGTATGACACCACTGTCGGCCACCATATTGAACTTTCCAACAGTCTTTGTTACTTATGGGCCCATCTTCAAGAAATTTGGTACGCAGGTTCCCAAAGCTAACTGAATCCTACTTACGTACATATATACGTCTATAGCCTGCAGCTTGGTCGCCGTGTGAGGCGGCTTTGGGTCCCCCATCCCAACGCCTCCCACGTTGCTCCGGTCTCTACATTCCCTTTCTTGCTTCGCCACTGGATTCACGTCTCCCTACTGATAACTGCAGCCTTTTTATTTAATCCATGGCTTCTCCATTGTTTTATTGTTCGTTTATTACGATTGTAGTTATTGCGTAGGTATTTTAGACTTACTTTACATTGTTCAGGTACCCATTTCCTTTATCGTTCCAACTGTACCCCCATTAACATGTCTATCAAGGTGATCACCATCAATCAAAGAACTGTCACTTACTGAGTGGTTTCCATGCCCGGAGATGGCACCTGCCTTTTCCATTCTCTTTGTTACATATTGCACAGCCATATCAGGCTCACTCTTGATATCCGGAGGAACATTGTGTCTTATGTATTGAATGACTGGGACAGGTTCAAGGTGTGGACTGATGACGGTACAGGAGATAATTATACTACACGGGAGCACTAGAAGAGTGAAATGCTTAAGCCCTTCACCTATGGTTCTGCATGTGAGTTGATGGCTGCAATTGAATTGTTCGGTTGTCGCTTTCAAGTGTACCGAAATGGCCAAATATTTTACACGTTTCGACAACTGCCAATGTCTCTTAAACATCTTAGATTCACAGGTGACGATTTCAGTAGTGGACACTTTGATGTTTATGAATGTTTAAACTCTCAAAAGCTGGATGTGAAGTTCTCAATGAAACCGGTTGTATGCTTACAACGCATGACAGATGCCGAATGTCACTTAAACACAAGTCCTGCAAATACTGTCGTAATTGAAACAAATCATGAAACTCAAACCGATTATGACAGCAGAAATCCAAGCTGTGAGATTTGAAACACGATTACCGTTCACATGGCCAACTGTACGTTGCATGCTCAAGAGTAAGCTCAGCGCACAGCTTGGTCATATTACAACCGGAGGGCCGAACTGACAATGTGGTATACAAAGAGATCCTTAACAAATAATTATTGGTATATTTTCCCTCAGTTTAAAAAGGTGTAATTTTCTTCTTAACAAAAATTTTAAGGCAGTACTTTGCCACTGCGAAGCGCAGGTATTTTGCTAGTTAGGGAATATAAGGAGAAGGGTTAAAAGGCTAGTCAGATGTTTAACTGCTTAGAGTAACCTGCGACCTGATTACAAGAACAGGTTTCGCTTTTTCTGTGGTTTGGAAATGTACTCATGAAACACAAACAATAAAATAGACAAGGGCAAGTACAGTATTTGATTGTAATGGCTCAGACATTATTCCAAAAAAATCTGCATATCTAATTTAAATATTATCACTTGTAATTTGTCAAAGTCAAAACTTCATTTATCCTTTTAGACTAGAATTAGAATTGAATTTAGAAATATTGAATATGGTTAGTTTATTCTAAAAGAGTGCAGAACACAAATGAAAACCACTTTCATAATACTTGCTGTACAAAAAGTTCAATCAAATGGTTAGTCCAGCTTTGAGCAAATGTTGTCATGTCGATCTTTTGAACATTTTTATTATGGTATTGAGCTACATCCTTCACAAACTTAAAAGAATCAATTCCTTGAAATATTAATTTTGCATTTTCCATAACAGTTTTGTGGTTCAAATTCTTTTTGTTGTGAAAATTATGTTTAATCCAATTGTCATCATTGTTTCTAACAGACAAGCTGATTTTCTTCTTTAGGTGAAAGGTTACAGTTGCTCTTGCATGGCCAAGTCGGCGAAGCATCTGCAAAGTAACCACTTGGGTCTATTGTATGATACGTCAAATGTGAGCTCTAACATATCTAGTTTTTAAAAACATTTGCTACCTGTATTCTAGTATAAAAATATTCTGAAACATTGTGCTACTTAAATGTGTCCTTTTTCACAACTTGATATCACATTACTAGAAATATTGCTTAAGTGCAACAATTTACTATACATATCTGGTTAAAATAGAAAAGAATAAAATTAACAGCTTGACAAAAAAATAAACATTGTGTGGACTTATTGTTTTTTTAATGTTTATTTGCTATACTGTACATATGCAAACTTCATTTTAACCTGTGCAAGTTAAATTAATAACCTGTGTATTGTAAAACCAAGATCATTTCAGTACTGACAAATACTGTATTTAAGATTTGGCATGAGCATTTGTAGCATCCCTGGTTTCATAATGTTCTTAACAAAAATAAAACAATCAAGCATACTAAATAACACACATTTTCATTCAACCCTACACAGATTAACTGGGAATGAATTTAGATTCAGCAAATGAAAATGCTTCTTCAAGAAAACTCACTGATCTTTCCACATGTTCGGCATGCAGTGGTCCTGTACTACTGAATAGAAGCACTTTCAAGTATTAAAAAAAGCATTTGAGGGCAGCACTTCAGATGTTGAAAATCTGACATAAAGAGGACTGTATGCACTGCAGCTAGCTAAAGACCAGCTTTGGAAAAATAAACATTGAAAGTGGTTATGTAGTCTAGAATTGTACATTTTCTTTGACACTGTCCTTCTAAATAAAGCATACCTGTTCAATTCTTTAAGGCCGTTATGTTGTGTAATCATAAATTAAGTTAATTTAAAAGTAAATTAGGATTTACCATGTACAAGTATAATAGGGGCTACTTTCTCTGAATTTGCAAACTTTGCAGAAAAATTCTAGTGAGATTAGTTTACTAGGTTTTACAGAATGGAGGGCATGACAAACATTTTGGCTATTAAATCTTTATAATAATAAAGATTTACTTTACCAGTAGTGTTTTTCATAGGGAACTATCCTGCTAATACAATGCATTTAATGAGTACTATAATTATCTATAAAACTAAAAGCATAGGTCAAGTATAAATGAATGACTAACAGAAAATTAAAGCAATATATTATTGTCTGCCATTAACATAACATACCATTTCCATAAATGTTAAAAGTGATTCCTTATTTTCCTGCCAGCCTGTGTAAAGTTCCTCTTCTCCTGGAAATTTGTCACAGCCAAGTTCCACAGTTATCTCAAGACAGTTGGTGTGCAAATAGTTGAAATCTGACATTCCTGTTAATTCCAAGAAGTATGTTTTAGTTCATTGCTTGCAACAATAACACATATTCTTGAAAAGATATAGACAAAGGTCAGATTTGTAACTGAACTAAAATAAATTTTGTTACAAAAGAACTGAGGATGGAACAGAATGAAAAATGTTTATCCAACATTATAGCACATATGAGGACACACAAACTGACTTTGTGTATGAATTTCAATTCAGGACTAAGGCTATCCACAATATTACATTTTCAATTAAAAACTATATTTTTTTTGTAATGAAAACAATTTTGTTACATTAGAGTATTTTCACATTGTTCACAAAAGTATCTGCATTTACACTAAAATAACTGAAAACACATATGATGTAGATGTTTGTCTACACTGGGCATGTCCACATTGAAAAAACCTTGAAAGCATGGTAATGCTGCCGGCCACAGGATTTATTATAAAACATTATCGACCATTATATTACTTGCCTTTTGCACAAATATGTTTCATTCACTGTACAAAATGCAATTTAGATGCATATGGGTAAGCACATTTCTCTATTTCTGCTATGTTGGGATATGGTTTTCTTTTACAAAGGGTGACCAGTCTGGGAATCAGACCTTGTAATGAGAAGGATCCAATCAGGGAAGGGCTATGTAATAAGCTGAAACAAATCAGATCACAATTACAGATGGCATTTTCAAAAATTTATATCTTCAGCCCTCCACACTGAAATGCTGACCCAGCATTTTCAGAAGTATATGGCTCCAGACAGCATTTTCAGTTTCCATTGTGCTGAAAATGGAGGCTAATGTCTTTGTGTTTAAATGAAAATGTACTGTAGTTACGTGAACATAGTGTAAGGAAACTCAGCAAAGATCAAATTTATTAATAAACACAAATAACTGTCATTAATATACAACAAAATATCTTCATAATATTATATTTTTCAATAATTATATTCTATATAAAGACATTTGCCATCAAATGTGACATAATTTACCTGCAAGCACAATATCATACTGATAAAAGATTTTTCAAGTTATATTTAGCTATAGGTTGAGTATCTATAACAGGTATGTCAAACACGTGGCCCCAAGGCCGCATGACAGATCCTAGTTAGCACTAAACTTGTACAAAATGATTACTATCGTTTGTGATTAAATCATTCTGCATCTTCGCCGTTACTTATTGACTTTTCTTACTTCTGCCTTCTGACAAAAGCAAATATCTGAAATACTTCTGGTCTCGGGTATTTTGGATTAGGGATGCTCAACCTTGGCAAGCTTAAGTATGGAGAGCAATATGCCAACTAAAATGAACAAATGAAACAATAGACAAATTGGAAGAGAATTTTTTTCAGAATGCTCAAAGAATGAAGGTGCTTCTATTAGAGACCCCAAGAGGTTTCTGGATCAGAGACATTACAAGCTGCCTGACAAACATGTCTCTGGAGAGAGTCAGAAAAACCATGAATCCATCCATGTTCTTATTACCAAAGGTATTCCAAATGAAAACCCAACTAGTTATGTGTAAGTACGTTTAAACATACCATGGACAAACTGCATATTTTTGGTGATTGTCTCACATAGGAAACCAATGAAAAATGGAAAAACTGTTTATTTTCCTTTTTCATGTTTCAGAAAGCTACAGTAAGTTATATTCTATAATTTTAACTATTTTTATTATTTTAAAAAAATTTATTTAGTCACTTTATTGTTGTCGACTGATTCAGTATTAATAAGTAAATGCTTGGTTATACATCTAATCAAGTATTATATACTTATATATTTGTATTTTTTTGTAAGTAAACAGAATTATGTTCTGTTTAATAAGTAGTACTTTGGAATTTACCATTAATGCATGGAGGGTTACGATAAAGCCATATACTGTTGTATTTGTTTTTAATTTAACTTTTAAAATATCTAGGGATTTTGCATAAGAAAAATGTTTTTAGGTCTTCTTCTGCAGAAGTGTGCACTGATCTCATTTGTTAATACTGCATATTAGGACATATACATGATAATATACCCTATCTATCTTGTACATATATTTATGAAAACTGCATTTTTGGAAAGCAATCATCGACATAGAAGAGTTACTACAGTGTGTTTAATGCAAAAGATAAAAATTGCAAGGCAGTTACCTCCCGGGAAACTGTACCACAAGGCACCATTTATAATGCCATTTTTATCAGCAAAGGATCCACCACATCTGTCTAATGTCTTCTGTGACATAACTGGATGTGCATCTGCATATGATTGAGCTAGAAGCTTGAAGACCTTGTGAAAAGAAATTGGAGAATAAACTGAGAACTTGAAAATTCAGATTTAAAATTGATATAAAGATACATTTGTTCCAAAAAAAATTGCATAAATTAAATAGTATATAGTATGTAATAGTATGCATTTACTCTTTCACAATTAACACTAGAGCATTGCAGTAGAAGGGAAGCAAAAAAATGGTATCATTTGAACTATACAAAGGTTTTTCATTTCTTGTCCCATTTCTTGCTCATTTCTTTTTCTCATTTTCCTTGTTTTAAGCACAATTTCTTAAATTTTCTTAAAGAACAGAATCTTCTTATGCTTCTCCACAAAAAAAAAAACACCAGAAAACTACACAGGTGTGACTATCAGGTATCTCTATAAAATGTGGTTATGCATCACCTCGTTTTTGCTATTACTTTTCCATGACATTGATTTTTCACTCTCTTTGTAATAAGCAAAATACTTCTTGACAATGACTGTTTGGTTTGTTTATCAACCATGATTGCGTCAAACCCCGCCATGGATAGTCCCAAGTTTGGGTGAGAAAAGAGGAAGGTTGGGCATGGGGTTAGCTACCCCACCCTGTTAAAACAAAAACTAGCTACAAAAACACAACAAGAGATCAACAGGTCTCAGCCCTGGGTAGAGATTGGTCTTCGATAAGAAGTTTTATGATAGCATGTGATGAAAGCTGGAAGTCCCTGGAAGCCACAAGACTGACAATACTTCTTTCTACTGGGGCAGCCAACATTTGAACATGGAATGTGAGAACCATATATGAGACAGGGAAGTCTTTTTATATAGCAGCGGAAATGAAAAACTATAACCTCACCCTGGTTGGAGTCAGTGAGACCAGTCCAGACAGAAATGTTTAGTCTCATGAGAGATTGTACCATACTCTGGACATGAAATGAATAATGTCCCCCCACACTCAAGGAGTAGCTCTGATGTTGTCTAGAGTAGTCTTATATGATGGAAAGCTCTTGGTCCAAGGATCATCACAGCGTCCAAGAAGAAGAAGATCAACATGAACATCACACAGTGCTATGTGCCTACCAATGACAATGAGGAGACATACAAAGACCAGTTCTGTGCCAGATTGCAGTCCTTCATTGAGAAGTACCCAAGCTGAAGCTGAAGGAAAATTGGATGACACACACAATCATAGGATCACCCAAACCATGGAGCGTAGGATCACCCAAACCATGGAGCTCGTACAATACTAATTGTAGTAGGAGAATAAGTCTTGAGATATAAAATAATTATAAAACAGTTTGCGCTAGTTTGTGCAATCTGTAATAAACTTAAATACAGTCATGGATTCCCATGGGGCCGATTCCTCCTTCTACTCACTCAAGGGAAGAACTGTCAAATGATTTTATTGTACATTTAAATCCATCACTGAGTAAAGTTTTTACATTTTATTTTTAATTGATTGATTCTCAAAACATGCACATTTTGTTCCATTTAAAAATGTGCCCACATCTAAGGATATTTAATATGGAGATTTATTGCTGTCACAGAATTCCAAAATGTATCTTTCAGAAAGCAGACCACAATTTATCTTACAACTCTGACCATATTTTGCCTCCAAATTGGGAACTACTCAGAATCTAAAGTCAGAGTATCATCTTAAGTGCAAAAGGCAAACAGAACAAGTTAACAGAGAACTAGACTCTTTTTTGATTTATATGTTACGGCCAAAACCCGAAATTGGCCAAAGCGGGAAGTGTCCGGCCAAATCAGGAAATTGCTGTTGCTGTAAATTGACCAGCCAATGTCTGATCTTTTCCTTAATTTCGGGACTTAGCCAGCCAGTTTGCGAAATAGCATGGGGCGATTGGCCAAAGTCAGAAGAAAAAAGGCATTGAGCAGCGATTTGTTGTGCACTTAGTAGTGCAATTGCATCAAGTGTAGCCTTGGCGGTTCTTGCTCAGAAAGCGGACGCCACTTGGTTGTTTCACACGGACACCATTTGGTTGTTTCACAATAATTAAGATTAGGTATATAAGTACAGTAGTTTTCACATTTCCATTATCATTTTAGCCCTAAAATAGTGACTTAACATCAGGGACCTATTTTATTGACCTTAAGGTTAGTGTTTGGGCGAGGGCAAGGCCGTCTCAAGTGGTGTCCGCTTTAAGAACAAGACCCGCCTTGAGCAGTTTCTCATGCAGAATGGAAAACTCACTTCTGAATCTGCATCTTAAGTTTTTAAACATCTTTGCTCCTTGAGGGGATAGACTTACATCAGCACATTGAATTTTGGCCTGGGAGTTCTTGCCACTTCGCGAAATGGCCAGCCAAAGTAGCATATCCACTGGTCATTTCTAGTAATTTGGACTTTGGTCACACCTCTTGACCAAAATGTGAAATGGCCTTCGGGTTTTGTCCGTAACATATACATTAAATAGCTTTCAGCACTTGGCCAAATTTTTAAGAAATGACTTGTTTACCTAATCTATCAAAATGTCCCCATTTCAGTGTCTGTCTGGCTTTAAGCCCTCACTACTTACAGGGTCGTCCAGATCTAATTATGCAGATCCAGATCGTCTGGATGATTTTGATTTATGCGGGGACGATTCCAGTTTGGCGCGAAGATGAATCTTCATGTCATCAGTTTGCACACTTCTCGATGGTCCGGGATTTTTTGGGTGTTTTTCTATGTAATAAATTTAATAAGTTATATCGTAATGACAATTGCATAATTAGATCTGGATCACCCTATAGTTTACCTAATAGGGACCCTTCCATTCCTAGTTTAGAGAAATATTTGTCTCATCTTAAGGTGGTCTGGAGACTACTTCAAGAGAAGGAACCTCTGTGAAATGGTTTGAAAACTATAAACTTGTTTTAACTCCAGAGTTGAAGGTCAGGCAGAAAGCTTAGCTCACTACAGGGTACATCCATCTCAGCATAGAATCCAGAAACGTAAATTTATCTGATCTGATACCATCCTTAAACAGATTTGGATAGTCACTTACAAAATGGCCTTGATTGCTCATTTTAAAATCCATCCCACTTTTCATTATTCCGATCCTGGATATCGACCAGTAATATTTATGGTTCTGTATATTGCAGCAATTTACAAATTTATCTTATCTTATACCTGATGTCTCTGTCATCCTATAATGATATTAAGAGGGTTTGAAAACAGATTTATGGATAAAATGTTAAATAATGTCTCTAAAAACTATCAAATATTTACAAATATACTTATGCAATGTTTCCCTGCAGCACCTTTTTTATTATGATTCTTACATCCTATTCTTGTACCATGGATTTTCTGATCAACATTCTTATGTTAATCTCAGAGAATTTTATTGATGTGGATCATAAAAATATAAGTGAAATCAATTGACCATTTCACTAAGTGAATAATATACTGTATTTATAAAATAAAATTTAATGTATGTTGGCCTGATGTCTACTTATAAAAACCTTAGAACTAAAATAATCTTTTACCTGTTCATCAGGAGTAGGTGAAAACATTTTTTCTTCCTCTGGATGCCTTGAAAAGTCATAGGGATAGGACACAACTAATTCTCCACCATGTAAACTTCCAGACAACATAAATGGGATTGATCTTATCCATTTCATTACAGCATAAGTCTCAGGAGCCACCTGCATTGCACATAAGTAAAATAACACTGTCAGCAAGAATATTGAACACACTTATCTGAAAGTGCTTTGCCACTCTAACTTTCAAAATATTTTGATGACATACTATAGGTCATGATTATTTGTTATACATAAATAAAATTAAATTAAGATATAAAAATATTTTTGTTAAGATAACTTCCTGTGAATAAGCATGAGCACCAATATAAATAATGGCAAGAACCGAGCTGTCTAAAAATAAAAACAAGTATTTGACCATGTCAGCAAAACCAGAAAGTGCAAAATTAGCAAATTTTTTAAATGTCTTGCTATGTACATGAATATGGCAAACAGTGCAAATGATTAGGTTTACTTTTACGCTGATGATTTACAAAACAGTGATAACAAGACAGGCCTGTGTCATTGATTTTATTTACTTACTGTGAAAAACAACTGAGCTGTGAAATTGTGGTTATTTGTAAATCCTAATGGGTATCACAGTAAATGATGGCCATTCAAATCAAATTCTTATATAATACTAGCAATGATGGTTGCAGAAAACCTTTCACACATTTCAAAAATGATAATCAAAGTGTGTGACAATCCTAGTGTGTAGTTTAAAGTTTCTGCACAACAAAGATTGTATATGTTATTAGTCAGTCAGTCAATGTTAGTAAACAAAAAAAAATCACAAAAAATGAAACAGAAAGCAAACAAGACTGCAAATGCAATCCATCCATTTTCCAACCCACTATTCTTCTATATAAAAGCGGTCAGGATTGTCCTTCCGTCCCGTGAGTGCTACGCAGGCATGGAGTTTCACACACGCCCCGTCCATTTTGTAGTGCACGATGGGATTTGTAGTTTCGTTTTTCCAGGTAAAAGATGATTTTCTACTCCAGACTGTGCGATATCTTCTTCTTCTTTCTTACTATATAAAAGCGGTCGAGATTGTCCTTCCGTCCCGTGAGTGGAAAGCGTAGTGGTATTCCGCTTATCACAGACTTACTACTTGCAGCTTGAGGTACGAAGCGACATGATGTGAGCAGAGTTCTGGTGCTCCCATCGTTCCCTTGCTTTTGTGCGCGATGTGCTGGAAAAATAGACAAAATTATGTCTCTGGAAATAATTAATGTTGATGGAGTACAAATGCCTCACCGCGTAGTAAATATCAGGGGGGTTCAAAAGGGCGACCTCAATATAGAAAAAAAGTTTAAATTTCATCACAAAATAACAGAAACTATGAGTATTAAAGTAATACCGCTCAAATGCAATATAACCAAATTAATGAGTCTGTATAAAATATCAAATTGATCTACATATTGAATTGCCTTAAGAAGTGGTCAACTTAAAAGTCGGTCGCCTTAAAAGGCGGGTCAGCCTAGTATCCTAACACAGGGTCACGGGGATCTGCTGGAACCAATCCCAGCCAACACAGGGCGCAAGGCAGGAGCAAATCCCGGGCAGGCTGCCAGCCCACCGCAGGACACACATACACACCCACACACACACCAAGCACACACTAGGGACAATTCAGGATTGCCAATGCACCTAACCTGCATGTCTTTGGACTGTGGGAGAAAACCAGAGCACCCAGAGGAAACCCATGCAGACACGGGGAGAACATGCAAATTCCACACAGGGAGGACCTGGGAAGTGAACCCAGGTCTCCTTTCTGCGAGGCAGCAGCGATATCTGTTATTAATGATTGTTTAATACAGGGGTTCTTACACTTGGTCCTGGGGACCCACTGCTACTGCAGTTTTTGTTCCAACCAGCTTCTGTTTTTAATTAGACTCCTGGGCTAATTAAGTGAACTATTTCCCAGATTCTGTGATTTGAGAACAATATAGAAATTAGGAAACGAAGTTTTGTAAATTTTTTTCTTTTTAACTATATTTTCTTGATTTTTATTCTACTTTTCCAGGTGTTTTAATTGTTTATTTAATCCATTATTTATTAATTAGTGGGTCTGACACTAAAGTAAGTTGCAGCCTTTAATAATTCAGTGTTATTTGCCTGGGTGTTTGCTCTGCTCATTTTTAATTGTCATTATTAAGATAACTGTGGTGGGTTGGCACCCTGCCCAGGATTGGTTCCTGCCTTGTGCCCTGTGTTGGCTGGGATTTGCTCCAGCAGGCCCCGTGACCCTGTAGTTAGGATTCAGCGGGTTGGAAAATGGATGGATTATTAGGATACAACGAAGGGAGCAAGCTGCACAGAGAAAGGGCAAAATATAATGAAATCAACAAAAGACAGTTAAGCATTTAAATCTAAAGAAAAAATAGAAATATTTCTAAATTTAAAAATCATGTGCCAAACTTTTCTGAATGTAGAATAAGAGAAGAGAAAAAAAAAAATACCAGCTAATTATGAATCTGGTTGAAACAAAAACTTGAAGCCACAGTGGGCTCCTAGGACAGACTTTGAGAACCCCTGGTTTAATATGTTGCTGAACCAGTTTCAGATTTAAAAAGTTAAGATTGCCATTGTGTGTCAATGGACTATCAAGACTGGACTAATATTAAGGGTGTTATACCGCATTTACCAAAACAAATAAAGAGAAAATACATTGAACACTACAGTATACAGTATAGGAATATTGAATATAACATGAAAGTGAGGAATGCTGAGGAGAAAATAAATCTGAATCTCTTCACACTTCATAGACAGCATAGCTTAATGACCAAGTCATTTTAGTTTAAATTAGTTAAGCTGACGCCATTTGACCTTGATCAAGTGATTTCAATTATATACTGTACCTGTACTATAGAGCTACCATTATAAAAAATGTACATTATATATAGAGTAATTCAGTTTAGCTATATATGTAAATCACCTTGTAATTGCATTCAGAATAGAATAAGTTCTTTAAATGAGCCAGTTTGCTTATCTTTATAATTTTACCCTTCCATTTTTCTCTTCTGTTTTTTCAGCTTTAATTTTTATCTTTTTTTCCAGATCTTTTATACATTACATTTTACAGAACATGATTAGAATGTGCAAAGATAAAGCTTACTTACACTATAAATTGTAAAGATATGAATTAAAAAACTCCAATATTGTACAGTGTGGTATACAGTAAATTAAGGTTAATTACAAAACATTTGGAGATCTTTTAAGCATAAGATACCTTTATCATTTTAGGACTGCAGAGGACCAGAAGCTACCTAATGACATCTGACCCAAAACATGAAACAGTCCTGGATGGAGTACGAGTCTATTGCAGGGCCAACACACATACACAAATAAACACATCCACAGGAACCTATTTAAGTCTGGCAGATGACCTAAGAGGTTGAATGATGTGGGGATAGTGAATCAGGAAGTGCAACGGATTAGCAAGGAGAAAGTAAGGTCAGCTATGAAGAGGACGAAGAATGGAAAAGCCGTTTGTCCAGATAATATACATGTGGAAGATGGAGGTGTTTAGGAGAGATGGCAGTGGAGTTTTTAATCAGATTGTTTAACTCTTTTAGGGCGGATGTTGACTTTTTTCGACAACAAGGTTGAGTGCAGATAATGACTAAAGTTGACATCCATGGGTAGAGGGTGATAATCAGCTACAAACGTTGACAAAACTCACCATTGCTTTATAGGTAGACTGTCCTTGCTGGGAGGAATGTCGAATCCCTGCATGTATGTGAGTAGCGTAAACAATCCCTAGAATGGCATCAACATCTGGCGAGAGAGCAAAGTGAATGCGCAAAGCAAAATATTCAATGGGTGACGTTTTACGTATATTTTATTATTTTGAATTGGACTCTGACTTGTCAGACTCCAGTTTTGGTGCAGGTGATCTGGAGATCGAGAACTAAAATGAAAGTGAGGTAACGGCATCAGTAGTGCTCTGTTCTACTGACACCACCCTTATGCATCTGCTGACACTGTCGCGGCAGCCAGAGATGGCTAAAATGCTGAAATAAGGCGCTACAGACATTTTACATTGATACATGTAAAAAACTATTGCTTTATGTGCTTTTCAGAAAATTTAGTTTTTGTGAGAAGTATTCAGCCCTGGGAGAAAAGGAAAACAAAAATCAGCCCTAAAAGAGTTAATAGGATCTTGGAAAGTGAGAGGATGCCTGAGGAGTGCAGAAGAAGTGTAATGGTGCCGATATTTAAGAATAAGGGTGATGTGCAGGACTATAGTAGCTACAGGGGGATAAAATTGTATGAGCCACAGCATGAAGTTATGGGAAAGAGTAGTGGAAGCAAGGTTAAGAAGTGAGGTGATGATTAGTGACCATTAGTATGGTTTCATGCCAAGAAAGTGTACCACAGATGCGATATTTGCTCTGAGGGTGTTGATGGAGAAGTATAGAGAAGGCCAGAAGGACTTGCATTGCGTCTTTGTGGAGTTGGAGAAAGCATATGACAGGGTGCCTCGAGAGGAGATGTGGTATTGTATGAGGAAGTCGGGAGTGGCAGAGAAGTATGTAAGAGTTGTACAGGATATGTACAAGGGAAGTGTGACTGTAATGTGGTCTGCAGTGGGAGTGATGGATGCATTCAAGTTGGAGGTGGGATTACATCAGGGATCGGCTCTGAGCCCTTGCTTATTTGCAATGGTGATGGACAGGTTGACAGACGAGATTAGACAGGAGTCTCCATGGACTATGATGTTTGCTGATGACATTGTAATCTGTAGCGATAGTAAGGAACAGGTTGAGGAGACCCTGGACAGGTGGAGATATGCTCTGGAGAGGAGAGGAATGAAGGTCAGTAGGAACAAGACAGAATACATGTGTATGAATAAGAGGGAGTTCAGAGGAATGTTGAGGATGCAGGGAGTAGAGTTGGCGAAGGTGGATGAGTTTAAATACTTGGGATCAACAGTACAGAGTAATGGGGATTGTGGAAGAGAGGTGAAAAAGAGAGTGTAGGCAGGGTGAAATGGGTGGAGAAGAGTGTCAGGAATGATTTGTGAAAGACGGATGTCAGCAAGAGTGAAAGGGTAGGTCTACAGGATAGTAGTGAGACCAGCTATGTTATATGGGCTGCAGACGGTGGCACTGACCAGAAAGCAAGAGACAGAGCTGGAGGTAGCAGAGTTAAAGATGCTAAGATTTGCATTGGGTGTGACAAGGATGGATAGGATTAGAAATGAGTACATTAGAGGGTCAGCTCAAATTGGACGGTTGGGAGATAAAGTCAGAGAGGCGAGGTTGCGCTGCTTTGGACATGTGCAGAGGAGATATGCTGAGTATATTGGGAGAAGGATGCTAAGGATAGAGCTGCCAGGCAAGAGAAAAAGAGGAAGGCCTAAGAGAAGGTTTATGGATGTGGTGAGAGAGGACATGCAGGTGATGGGTGTAACAGAACAAGATGCAGAGGACAGAAAGATATGGAGGAAGATGATCCACTTTGGTGACTCCTAACAGGAGCAGCTGAAAGAAGAAGAAGAAGATAACCTAAGATGCACATTTATGGGATGTGGAAAGATAGCGAAGACCGCGTTTGCATGAAGATACCGAACACACCAGGCAATATATTTTGGGTAATAATGTAATACTTTTGCAAAATAACACAATTATTTTGCATATTAATGCAACACATTTTTGTTCAAGTGGCAGGACAAGGCTTCTGTAGTACAAGTCAGTTACATGCCAGTAAATAAAAAAAAATGTTCAGGCAAAAAATGTCTTTTACCTTCAATAAGAAACCTGCACATTTAGACTATGTATTTTCAAAACAGGTAAGTAATGTAATTAACCACTGGAAGCTAGCAAATCTTCAACTATTACTGCAAAAAAAATAATACTTTACTGGATCTGGAAGTTATAGGCAGTTGATTGACTTTTGTGATTAGGAAATGAACATGAGCTGTTATGCAAGAAAATATACAGGAGACGGAACAAGGTAGTCGGGGTTAAACAATGCAGATACAGGGACAGCATACAAACTTCATACAAACAGCAACCTGGAAAGGGATGCTAGATCAGGGCAATGAATCAGTGGAGCAGCAGTGCTAACAACTGTGCATAAATTAGGTTTAATGTAAGTATATGCAAACATTTGAAAGTCAAACACTACAGGGAGCTTTAATGTACTCCTTATGAAAAATAAGAAAACTAAGAACAGAGATGATAAAAGTCCATATTTTGCACAAATGTCACAGTACAGGTTTTGAAGTTATATCATAGTGCAGTTGGAAATACCACCAAGGGACCTTCACATTTTGACTGTTGATTTTTTGAGTATAAATTGACTGAATGGCCTGTTTTTATTAAACCTCTTCTTATGTTCTCATGTAAAATATATAGTGCAAAGTATATTTGGAATTCATACCTTACCAAACCAGTAAGAGTCTGGAATGGGAATATGATCTGTGCGATATCCCTTGTTCCTTCTTCTCTGGTAAACAATGGATGTGAGGTCTGGGAAATTTCTATTCAGGTCAAGATTTTGACTATTGGCTCTCCCACTTGTCCATCCGTTGTACCTATGACCCTAGAATAACCTTAGAATGTTAATGAGGGAAATGCAAAGCACAGTTTTTAATAAAGTTAAAGACATGCTTTAAAATGCAGTATGATATGGCAGCAAATAAAGTTAACTGCTTTGAAGCAGTTCGCTGTATTTGCTGTTCAGTGTTATAGAGACAGAAACAGCGAGAAAACCTATTGTGCTCAAAGAGGCCAGCATCTCAGATTTTGAAATGCCCAGGCACATCAGGGATGATTTAGTAAGTGCAAACTATAGTATTAATGTACAGCAACAAATTTCATGTTATATTAGCACAAATGTAAACTAAGTACCTTATATAATTATGAAACCATGCACAGTTAAAATTGATCTTTCTATGTCTGAGATTTACTTCTGCACATGTGAGTATATTACTGTTTTCAAATGAAACTATACAAAACTGTCTACAAAATGTCTTTGCTATACTACATGTACTAAAATAAATGCAAACTTACATTGCAAATAACTATATACTTAAAATTGACAGTTATTTAAATTTAACTGCATACATATTTGCATATTGTCTACTAATGATCTATTTCTTGTTTTATTATTACAAATATTTTATTTTAATGGCATTATTCTCATTTTGCATGTAGTAAATACTAAATAACTCCATGACATAGAATCATGAGTTGACTAAGAGCCAAATATAATGGAAATAAAGAAAGACATATGATCACTAATGAAAGATTAGATCAATGCCCGTAATATATAACAAAGAAATCTGTAAATACCTTCTGGTGCAATGTAATGTACGTAATTGCCTGTCACTTCCCTTTATCCACGAGGAATTTTCTATGAGTTAAACTTACACAGTAAAATGTTTTTTTAAATGCTACTTTCAATATACTTTGTTTTAACTCACTGCATGGTTTCCCTTTCAATACACAGTTTACATTTTAATACAATATAACTTAAAAAATTAATTACTGCACATCATATATGTGGATCAACACGGTTTAGCATTTTCTATGCAACACAACTTTTGTTGATGACAATTATACTTCAAGGAAAATATTATCTGTTTCACCCAAGATACAAAAATACGTTATCACTCTCATAATACTGGTAGTGGGACCAATTTTAAAATACGAACCTTCAACTATTAACAGCTTTAAAATTATTTTTTATTTTGCCTACCAATCTTTTTTTTTTTTTGCATTTGGCAGTTAATAAACGTTTAACTTCACTTAACACAGCTGACTACTCCAAAGAGATGTCATCCAATCACCCTTCTGAAATAGAAATGAATGGTTGATTTCAGCCAAATGTCAGTCAGAGGCCAAGCAACTTCCGGCTGAATGGCTGGAAGCAAAAATAAAACAAACACATTCTAAGTTAACACTTTCACATTCCAGTTTCCTGGGTCCCTACGAAGAAAAATCTCAAAAATTAAATATTAATTATAAACCACTTTTGTTATATATTTTCATAAAAGAATAATAAAATAAATTGCCTTTATGGGTATTTAAATGCAAAATAAATTATACCTTCCCAATGGTATCTCTTTAATTAATATTTTTGCAAGTTGGATTAAATTACATATTTTAATGTAAAAAATACTATTCCTAATTAAATTAGTGGATTTTCCTGATATTTCTTTTATCCGTGGTGTCCAGCTTTATCTGAAAGAATTAAACCTTAACTAAAAGCCTACATATTTTAGTTGCTTGGTAATTTAAACTACATTCTACGTTAAAATTAGTAAAATAATTAGAAAAGTTTGAAATATTAGTAAGATTAAAATATTTTAGGGCCAAGAATATCCCCACTGCCAGATACTGTATAAAATTAATATTAATGTATTATCATGCTTTTTCAAATTATAGGAAAATAGCAGTCTATTATTGCAAACAAATATTTAAATTATTATAATTTAAACCAAACCATTAGGCTAATTAAAATAATTTATTTTCTTAGACTGACACTTTATCACTTTGCTTAAATATTATACTTAATATTTCATTATGATAATCTGGTGGTGGGGCGATTACTGTAAACTGGAAAGGAAGATGCCAAGAGAGGATCCGTAATGTATCTTGGGGATTGATATTTACTTCAGTTTCCTGTTCATTCGGATCCTCTACCTCTGCAGCAGCAATCTCATATCCATCTGGATTCATTGAGGCAAGTAGATGAATTCTTGTGTTGTCTATGAGGGTCCTGATCCGACCATTTCCCAAAAGATACTCGGAACACAAATACTGTGCTAAATAAATCAAAAGCTCCCGTCCAAGGACCTCATTTCCATGCATGTTCGCGATATACTTAAATTCAGGCTCCACTGTGGAAAGAAACAACTGTAACATAGATTGCAGATTTGGACTCGGCTACATTGTGACCTGCCAAAACTACAGTAAAAAAACATTAACAACAATAACAACTTAAAGTTCAATATACAGCTTGTTAGAAAAGTATGAAAACAAAGGTACATCACTGTCTGTTTTTTTTATTATGACTATCATTAGCCTGCTTTAGGGTAATTCCATATTAGTAATTAAAATTTTGAAGATCAAGATACTGTCATATTAGAAAACTGGCCTAGGATGTATTGTGGTTTATATATGATTTACAGTTTTGCAAGATTAAAGGATAAGGGGCATTTTTCAAATCAGAGTTCTTCATAATCATGTAATATATAAACTGAGTTCTAAAGTGAAGCAGATCAGTTAAATTCAGATTTATTGCTACATGTACAAGTGCAATTAAACTCTTATATGCTCTTTTAATTGTACTGTCACAGTGTGAATCTTCCACTGTAGGTGACATAAAATAACAACACATAATGTAACGAATGAAAAGTAAGCAAGATTTAAGAAAAAATAATCATATGATGTGAGGATGCATCTGATGTTTCATGGTAGAGCATAATCACTGAAAAAACATAATTGCAGAAGCAAAAGTAGAATGATAGGCAGAATATAGGTTGGTGAAGGTGGGGTTGTCATGTCTCCAATAATGACTCCTGCCGCAAATGGAGAAATGAGCAAGAAATGTACCCTTGTCATAGGAAAACAATACTGAGGATCTGTACTAAAATGAATTATTTCCAGTTTATTTTATCATAACAAGCATCATTCCGAAATACAGAAGGCAATGTTCCTTAATTACATTTTTTTCTACTTCAAAAAGACAACATTATAAAATGCAAGAGCAGGCTAATTATTTTTTAAAATTTAAAAAAAATTCACTTCACTTTAGAACACAATTTCATGTGGCAAATTAATACATCCAAGATTTTGACATCAAAAATACCAAACTTGTCCCTTAAATAAATAAATAAATAGAGGAAAATTGCAAGTTGCTTCCATGTGTAACAAGCACCAGGGAATTTAACAAGGAATTTGCTCATGTATACTGCCAGGTCATAAGTATTTGGACAGTGACACAAATTTCATAATTTTGGCTCTGTACACCACCACAATGGATTTGAAAGAAAGCAATCAAGATGTGATTGAAGTATAAACTTCTTTGCAAGGGGTTTTATTTATGAACTGTTTAAAAAAGACAAACATTTTTATACATGGTCCCCTTCTTTTCAGGGATGCAAAAGTATAGACAAACTAACATAATCTTAACTATAATGATTATTTTCAATATTTGGTTGAAAATCCTTTACAGTCTGAAGTTTGGAAGTCATGGCCATCTCCAAGTCCTGGGTTCCACCCTAGTGATACTTCTCCAGGCGTTAACTGCAGCTGTCTTCAGTTGCTGCTTGTTCCTTGGACTTTCTGCCCTCAGTTTTGTCTTTAGCAAGTGAAATGCAAGTCCATTTGGGATGAGATCAGTTGATTGATTTGGTCATTGAAGAATTTTCCACGTCTTTGCCTTGAAAAGCACATGGATTGCTTTCACAGTATGTTTTGGCTCATTGCCCATATGTACTTTGAAGCATCAACCTATTGGTTTTGCAGCATTCGGCTGAGCCTGAGCAGATAGTGTAGCCCCATACACTTCAGAATTCATCCTGCTACTTCTGTCAGTGGGCAGCATGGTGGTGCAGTGGTAGCACTGCTGCCTCGCAGTAAGGAGACCTGGGTTCGCTTCCCAGGTCCTCCCTGCGTGGAGTTTGCATGTTCTCCCCGTGTCTGTGTGGGTTTCTGCCAGGTGCTCCAGTTTCCTCCCACAGTCCAAAGACATGCAGGTTAGGTGCACTGGCGATCCTAAATTGTCCCTAGTGTGTGCTTGATGTTTGGGTAGGTGTGTGCCCCAGCGGTGGGCTGGCGCCCTGAACGGGATTTGGTTGGGATTGGCTCCAGCAGACCCACGTGACCCTGTATTCGGATTCAGCGGGTTAGAAAATGGATGGATGGATGGATAATGATTGACTGACTGACTTCTGTCAGCAATCATGTCATTAATAAACACCAGTGACTGACTTCCATTCACAGCCATGCATGATCATGCCATAAAACTGCCTCCACCATGTTTCACAGATGATGTTGTATTCATTGGGTCATGAGCCATTTCTTCTCTTCTCTATATTCTTCTTTTTCCAACATTCTGGTATATTGATTTTAGTTTCTATTTTCCAAAGAAAATAGTTCCAGAACTGGACAGAGTTTTAAAAAATGTTTTCCTGTCCTTGCCATGCTTGACGTTTACCAGTAGTTTGGACCTTGTGGTAAACCTTTTGTCTTTACTTTCACAAAGTCTTCTCTTGATTGTAGATTTTGACAATGACATGTCTACCTCCTGGAGAGAGTTCTTGGTTTGGCTAAATGTCATGAAGGGGTTCTTCTTCAGCAAGGACAGAATTCTGCAGTCATAGGTTTCTGTGATTTTCCAGACATTCTGGTGCTGCTGATTTCACCAGTGTTTTCCTTACTTAAAGAATGTACCAAATGGTTGATCTGACCACTCCTTGAAAGTTTTATTTTGGTTTCTCAGCCTATTGATGGACCTTTTACCTGCTTAACAGTTAATGAAATAATGAGGGAACTGTTCCCACCTGGCTATGGAATAGCTTATCAGTCAAATCCATATACTTTTGAGCCCCTAGTAATGGGGAAGCTAGGCAGAAAAATGCCTGTCATTCCTAAGTGACAGACATTCAATTACCCATACATTAGTTAATGACATTATTGAATTAATAAAAATCAAAAAATCCACAAGTGATGTCTACTGGGACTTATAGGGATGTATAAAGCCTTTGTCTAGGAAAATGTATTGTGTAAATTTTCTGTCTAAAATAAATAGTTACCTAGCAATATTTTAATGATAAACATACAGTATTAATTCTGCGCAAGCTCCTTAATATTCAATACTTACATAATTCATGTTGACCAGGGTTGTCAGAGAATTCAATAACCAAAAGGTCTTTCCCTTCAAAACTACGACCAATACTGTATGTTCTTGAAATATCAGAGCATCTGGCTGCAGTCTTCTTTAAAACATTGATCATTTGTGAGTGAGAATGATAAGTAAATTGTATAATTGTGGAAGGCTGTCCAGGCGTTGTGTTATCAACAGTAAACTCATTTCCTCCTAATAGAAAGAAACAGAGCAATGTGTTGATTTTCAGAATAGCAGATAAAGTCCATCTCAATGACAGGTTCAGTCCCTAACATACATGTTTTTAAGGATGCGAAAGAAAATACACACAGACAGAATCTGATGGGAATTAAAGAATCGGTCTATTAACTGACAGATGTATTTAACTGTTTTTTCACAAACATAATATTTGGCTTTTCCTTTCCAGTCTATATTTATACCTGAAGTAGGGATGCATTTTTCTGCAAAGAATAATAATGTGCTCTTTTGTTGCACTATTGCAGATAGTAACACAAGTTACCAAAAACTTTCAAAATTTCTTTATTTCACAAATTCTTTATGAACGTTCTTTGACTCTAATAATGTAACTGTGTCAAATTTTATCAATAAAAACCTTGCAGCTATTACTAGATATTTTCTATAACAGGAATTCTCATGTTCAGTCCTTGGGTATCACTTTAGCTGCAGGTTTTTCTTTCCAACTAGTTCCGTAAATTGTATGTTAATATATCTTCAAATTGGCCCAACTGTATAATTAGCTATGTTTTCTTCTTTTCTTAATTTTCATTCATTTTTGCCATAACTTTAAATAATTATGCTTCACCATATTCTTTCTTATTCAAGTTTTCAAGTTGAATTTGCACCATTAATTATATACCTACAATTAGTGATGAGCAGTGCAGGAATAGATGCAAGAAACACAGAATGTTAAAGGTAGGCAGCTACTTCAGTGTCATTTATTAGCATGCTAATTTTGGATTAAATAACTAAAACAATAACAAAACACCTCAAGATCTTAAAAGGCAAGAAAAAGAAAAAAATAATTAAACCCAATGTAACACACATTGCGCTTGCTATGCTACACTCCAACAAAACTGCAGCAATTTCTGAATTGACACAAAGAAGTTTGCTAAATGAAGGCAGAAGCCCAGTTAAAAGCAGAGGTGAGTTGGGATGAACACTTGTTTTTACGGTGGTCCCTAAGACTGAACTTGGTAATCAATGATTTAATCCTTTTCTGACTAATTAGCACACAAATAGACAAGACATTGAAATATCATTTAGTGTCATTTGTACATGTGTATGTACTGCTTGTCAATATCAGTATTTAGAAATAATAAAGGAGAAAACTCCATGAAATTAAAAATAAATGCTAAAAGACAGTAAAGCTATTGCAAAAAACATGAAATTTCACAACTTCTTCTAAATATAAATACCATATTAGCACATGTTTCTGAACACTAAATAATAGATGAAAAATGTTAGTTTATACACAAATTAGATCAATTAAATGCAGTTTTGAAAACTGGTTTGAATAAAAACCTGAAGCAACAGTAGCTCCCAGGAATGAACTTGACAACCAATGCTCTATAAAATATAGTGCTTATAAAATGGTGAATTTGAAAAACACACCTATACACACCTATAAACAATCTGCTCTAAAGAACACAACATGTCTTCTTCTTTTAGTTGCTCTCATTAAGGGTTGAAACACCAGATCATCTGTTTCCATATCTTCAGTCCTCTGCATTTTGCTCTGTCACACTCACCACCTTCATGTCCTCTCTCACTACATCCACCTCTTAGTAGGCCTTCCTCTTTTCCTCATGCCTGGCAGCTCCATCCCTCCCTCCCAATTTACCCAGCATCCTTCCTCTGCACATGTCCAAACCAATGCAATCTTGCCTTTCTGGCTTTATCTCCATCCATCCAACCTCAGCTGACCCTCTAATGTACTCTTTCCTAATCCTGTCCATCCTTGTCACACCTAATGCAAATCTTAGAATCTTTAACTCTGCCACTGCCAGGGTTATCTCCTGTCTTTTTGTCAGTGCCACTGTCTCCAAATACTCCTCATTACTCTGTACTGTTGATCCCACGTATTAAAACTCATCCACCTTCATCAACTCTACTCCCTGCATCCTCACCATTCCATTGACCTCCCTCTCATTTACACACATATACCCTGTCTTGTTCCTACTGTCCTTCATTCCTTTCCTCTCTAGAGCATATCTTCAATTCTCCAGGGTCTGCTCAACATGCTCTCGACTGTTGCTACATATCACAATGTTCATTGCTCTGTACTATTGATCCCAAGTAGTTAAACTCATCCACCTCCATCAGCTCTACTTCCTGCACCTCACCATTGTCACCTTTCCCACAGACATATCTTGTATGACTCATACATACTTCTCTGCCACTCCTGACTTCCTACTACAATACCATAACTCCTCTCTAGGCACCATGTCATATGCTTTCTCTAGGTCCACAAAGACACAATGTAACTCCTTTTGGCTTTCTTTATATTTCACCTTCAACACCTTTAGAGTAATTATTGCATCTTTAGTGATCTTTCCTGACATGAAACCATACTGCTGCTCATTAATGATCACCTCTCTTCTTAAACTTGCTTCCACTACTCTTTCCCAAAACTTCATGGTGTAGCTCATCAATACCAGTACACTTCTCTAATCCTCAGGAATCATCTCACTTTCCAAGATTGCTTTAAACAATCTGGTTAAAAAAAACTCCACTGTCATCTCCCCTAATCAACCCCATGCTTCTACGGGTATGTCCTGTGGACCAAGAACCTTCCCATTCTACATCCTCTTCATAGCTGCCCTTACTTCATCCTTGTTAATGCATGGCATCTTCTGGTTCACTAGCTCCACATCATCCAAATTTCTGTCTCTCTCTCCCATTCTCTTCACTCATCAACCTCTCAAAGTCAACCACAAAGTCATACTGTAGTTCTAGAAATATCACAGAACACTGATTATAGCAATGGTTAAAGCAAAAATTTAACATCTTTCAACTGAAATGAAAAAAGCAAGAAAATGGTGAAACTACTAATAACACTACCTCAGGAAGAAAGAATGCCTTTGCATGAACAGTGATAGATACAGTACTCCATACAATGGTTTGTTTCATCACCCAGTGTACCTCCTTTACCTGCTGAAGGATGCAGTGGTTAAAGGATGGACTGAAAACACATGCCTTGACAATCCCCTGAACAGCATTATTTGGAAAAACCAGGTAGTGCAGAGGCAGCTGAGAAATGTAATCCCTGCAAGCAAGATGTGCACTAACAGTGAGCCTGGTACACTTACCATGGGAGTCATCCTGGGGCATCCTGAGAAAAGTGCTATATAAATGTAATGAATTATTATTATTATTATTATTATCCTCACTAGATACTGAAACAGCAGAAACTGAGATTTATCCTACTGTCTTCATACTTGGCTGTAAGCAGTACACCCCAAAGATCACAGTGAAATAAGGACAAAAAGCAGCCAAATTGTTTGTGTTTCTCTTAAGCTGTTTTTTGAAGTCTGTATATTTACAGTAATTTTGAAATTCAGAGGTGACACAAGGCATACACTTAGCCATGTCTTATGGCCATATTAAATTAATTTTAATTAACATCAAGAATCTATATGCAGCTCTCACTATTTTTCAAATGCGAAAACCCATTTAGAATGTTTCTTGTGTTGAACCTGTTCTTGCTGTGACAGACTTCAATGTATTAATCCTTTTAACTTTAAGGGTTTTAACTCTAAGGCTTAAAATAGTATTATGTACTTCATTTTACACTATATAATGATTTTATTAATGATATTAAAGTTAATTTTATACCATAGAATTAACTAAAAAAGACCTACCTCTCAGTTTTTCGAGCGGGTCATAGCATCCTTCCTCTTCACCAACAAAAAATCGGTCACAGTCCAAAAAATAGGGCCATGACATATCAATAGCTTCAAATGCATGCAGGCAGTTTTTACGCAGTGCCTCACAGCTGCTTCGGCAAGGTTTGAGGATTTTATCATTTTCACAACGAGGGGCAATAATGGAACATCCCATTATTCTGATGTCAGGGGTGCATTCTCCTTGTAACAAAGTGTGTACAACACTTAGAAGGACATACTCTGCACTAAGTTCCACTTCTTCTCTGTTTTTATTATCCAGCAAATTGGGAAACATGGTCTTCGTGTAGGACACGTCATCACAATAACCCAGCAGAATGTCTGTACAAGATGCTGTTTAAAAAAAGTAATGAAAAAATGATATTTAATAATATAATATAAAATTAAAACTAATATTAATTTCTCATTCAAAAACTACATTAGAACATAAATATCATTTATTATCATTGACTTAACAGCAGTTTTCCAAGTTTAGCCAAGTTAGCTGGTTGCCCCAAAGCTTTTTCCTGATTCTATTCATATCATCACATATCACATTCAACCAATTCTTCTTTGGCAGCATTCTGAGTCTCATTACCTACACTTGCATTATAATGTGCCTCTTTAGCTAGCTTTTCTCCACCTTTCATGTGATATGCCCAAAACCATTTAGGCTGTTTTTACACAGCACAACATCAATCACCTCCACATCAATTGTTTATCTTAATACAATGTGAATCTTTCTGTCATTCTCCAAATCTCTATATATTATCTGATCATTCTCACATCTCTGTTCCTTCCAGCTTTAGTTAATGTTCCACCTTTAACTGCCATGGTTTACTCCCATTGAGCACACTACTACTTATAAAGCTTTCATAATCTTCTTCCTTCAATGTCAGGCTCTTCTTTAGAAGTCTAAAAAGGGACAGGTCCTGGAATTCCGTTAATGCTTTTCTCACCTTCTCTGTCATAGCAGTGCCTGCACCTATGTCTACACTCAACATGTGACATAAGAAGTTCAATTTCTGTATTTTCTCCAAAACAGCTCTTTTGACAATATCTAAATGTACACTTACTACATCATCATTGCACACCTTCTTCATGCACTTTCTACAAAGTTTGCATTTTCCCCTGTGGACTAACCTTCACACTATTTATGTGTTTTATGTACCCACATTTAGGCAACTTGTCCATAAATCGAGTTTCTTCTAACATGTCCATCACATCTGGTATGGCCATGACTAGTTTATCACCTCACTATCTTATTCTTCAGTATCTTAGTATCTTAACTTTACTACTGTATTTACAATCAACACAAGATCATCAAGTACAAGACTTCCCATAGTAATTATACATACTCTTCTTTGGCTTCCACCTCCATCACTATAAATAACCTCAATACAGAAATAAAAAAGGAAAACATATTCTAAATGTCTTAATATTTCTTTTCTCAATAAAGGTAAGATGTCTATGTCTATAAACAAAATATAGAAATCTTCCCTGAATCAGAATATATAATGTGAGTGCTGAGAAGGAAAGTGATATGAAATAATTAAAAGGAAGTGAAGTTGTATATTTAAGAAAAGATGAGTGAAGTTTGTAACAGGTGAGAAAAAATAAGGCTGCACTTCTGACAGAAGAAAAGAACTAGAGGCTGCAGCTGACGGAAAATGAAGTGTACTTAGCTGAGAAAACCACTGTGGAGAATAATGGACCGACCAGCAAGACACATTGCTTCATGAAGCTTATATTGGCAAATAACTGGCGCTGGTTCAAGAGACTAAAAGGACGCAGGGGAAGGATCCCTTAGAACAGGAGGTTTCCTATTCAGAGGAAATCATGGCATGGCAGTGACCATGGAATCTGCAAAGCAACAAGACACTATAGATTGAGGTACCTCAACGAGAAGCAGATAACAACAAGCAGCTAAACTTGGAATTGGACAAGAGCAGGAGTGGTTCTGTCTCTTGTAGTGGTTGTAGTGTCAAACAGTACCTAGATATAATGGAGGAGCCTGCACCATAGTTAAATGTGGATCTCCAACACTTGATGCTGCCTGATTCAGTATGTAAAATTGGATATTCTTTACTTAGCAAATCATCTCTAACTAGACTGTAATAATCCTCACTCTATGTGTAACAGCTGTATCTTATTAAAAAAAAGGTCTCTCAGCAACATGTTTTATTTAAGATATAATGCTGGGAAGAAGGCCATCATTGTAGTAAAGTTGTATTGTAAAGACCTGCTTGGAGAAAAATGGAATGTGCAAATGCAATGTGTAACGTGGCATTGTATGAGACTACACTTAACCATTTCAGATAAAAAGATTACCAAATTAAAGAAAAAGAGTTGCCATGTGCTTAAAGTCTGTTTCCAGGGATTTGTTGTCCTTTAATGGAGCTGTCATTCAAAATATAATAAGATTTTACCAATTGCATTCACACTAGAATAGAGCTGAGAAAAGTTTACTCTTTTCTCTCCAGACATTTTTCAATGGTCAATGGGGGGTGGGAAGGAAATAAGTGAAATTCTGAGAGCAATAATAGAACATTTATAGATAGAAGATTTATGATGAGAACAGGCCATCCAGCCCAATAAGCTCACCAATCATTTTCACCTAAATTCTCCAAAATGTTGTCATAAATCTTCTGTTGCTTTTGTTCTTATATATATATATATATATATATATATATATATATATATATATATATATATTTGTAAGAGGTATATATTAAATGTTTTGGAAATTAGAGCAGAAATTTACACTGGCAACAAAGTCTAGATTTCACACTCTAGAAACAAATACAGGATTCTGATACAACATTTGAAGAAATATATATTTACATTGGATATTCAGCAAAACATGAACTTGACTTTTAATTGCAGAATGTTTTCATTATGTTTTTGTATATTTTACTAAACAAAATAAAACAAATTTAAAATAACAAACCAAAAAAGAGTAACATATGGTGTAGTTTTTGTTACAAGGGATTACTTTATTTTATTTGTATTTTTTTATCTTTTGCAGTGTTAGTTAATATGATTAGTAAACAGCAAACACGGTACCTTTTTCTTGAACTGGAACTTGAACTTCTTTATCCGGACACAGTCCTATATGGGGAATTAATGTGTAAGATAAAATATAGTTAAAGTGGCAATGTTTCCTAAAAAATTAATGTAGCTCTAGCAATTGTTCTTTTTACAGTACATATATTGCACCTATTCATTAACTCAAAATAACAGAATATTGCCAAGCCCACTTAATCCAATTTAAGGACCCAAAAGATATAATATAATATAATATAATATAATATAATATAATATAATATAATCACCCCATGCTCAGACCTCCAAAGGTTAAGATATATATTGAAGCTTGTCATTTCCTTTTTCCTTCTGATTTGGAAGCTGAGGGAACGCCTTCATTATTGCCTATTCAGCATTTTGTCTGGATAGCTCCTGCCATTTCTTGGACCAATTGATCATAAACACTAATGTTACTAGAACTTTAAAAGGATTTTGTTTTGTGTCATCAGGCTTAGTCTCCCAAAGTTTACATTTTTGGTAAACTTCTAAAACTTCTTTAGCAAACACTCATCAGTTTGGTTTTAAGTTAACCTGTGCATTTTTCGTTTATAAAACGAAAGGACACTACTAATATTCGAAAATAATGTATTTCCATCTTGGCAATTTAATACACCCAATATTTAAGGTTTGATAAAAATGATTAAGCTTTAAAAACACATTTTTTTGAATATGCGCTGCAGACAAATCATAAGTACGACAGAGTTCGTCGGATATTCAACAGCTTGACTTTAACTGTCTGAAAAGTTGGGAAAACTTTATATTTGATTCTCACGTCTGAATGCATGCTTAAAACGATTTGAATTGGATTGCCTTCAAGTTCAGGAGCTGCATTTAACTTTGACACTAGATGGCAGTAAAAGATATTGCAAACGCTCGTATTTTCATTAACCAGAATGGACAGTTTAAGCTAATTGACAAGCTTTGCGGCCGATCATGATTCATAACATGAGCACATATATAAACGGTATGTTAATCAGCGGTTTAAATAATTAACATACAATATATAACATGAACCTACAACCAAATATAATGTTTCATTAACATCGACTTTGATGACTGGTCAAAATCAAAGTCCTTAAAATGAAATCGTCGCCGTGATGTGGATTAATGGTTCAATGACTGCATGCTTTGTTAGCAAAGAAGATTTTAAACTTGAAGACGTACCGGTCAACCCTCCAAAAGTTTTACAGTATTTTTTAATACTTCTTCCTACGGCATGGGTTTTATCGGTCGTAAATTTTATAGCCATAAGATAACGTGTTAAACGTTGATCTGGTCTGAATTAAGACATCGCTGTTAAATTCAAGTCCCAATTTATTTTGGAAGTACTCTTTTTAAATTGACACTAATTTGACGGTGGAAAATTCAAAAGTAATAGTAAAACTACTGATAATATTTCTGGAAAACGTTCAACGCATTTCTATGGGAAACACACAATCACATGATTTAAATCAATTATTGAATATTTACCGTTTATTATAAAATATTATATTTCATTATTTAAAATATTTTTCTTTATGTGTATGCTACTGTGGCTGGAGCTTAATTTTAATAAATACACATGATATGCTTACTTCACGTATAATCATTTTACTTCACTGTTCTTAGGAAGAAAAGCGTGATTTGGAAGGATGGGGTTTTATATATACAGTTGTATCTGCACCGCGCGATTAGTTGCGCTGCTGCGTGCTCATAATGGCTCTGTAAGTATCGTAAATAGCTAAAGTTATCTGTACTCATTTGCAACGGGAATGCTTAACTGTGAGAGAATGAAATTTGCTAGTCACGGATGACCAGCTACACGCCTAACTTGCAAGTCTCGACACACAACTGCGTGAAGGTCAACTTTGGTTACTTTTCTCGAAGCTTAATTAATTCTAAAATATTTTACGTTATATTATATTCACCATCTCCTATAGTGTTTGCTTTCCTATGACGGGGCATCCTGTAGCATCCCCTGTACACAGGCACACTTCGTGATGCGGCAACACTGATGTTTCCGTCTTTGTTTCGGAATTCGAGTATAAGCGACTGAAACGTTTACAGTATGGCACTTAAACTTCTTACCTAAGGCTTCGTCTTCCGGGTGACAGGGTGGCGGAGCACACCAAACAACCGTGGAAAGGGCAAGAACCACCAACACAAAGGACATCATCTCGTTTCGTCTGTATCCAGTGAGCTTTGTGATGTGGCACTCGCGCCGGTTTGCTCTGAAGTAACTTAATGGAGAAAGTCAACTATCCGCTCAGACATGCCAGCGCTGTGGAGCTGCCCGAGTCTTCTGTGATATACGGCCCAAGATCAGGTTACAGTTACTACTGACTTCTTTCTTTCTTTCTTTCTTTCTTTCTTTCTTTCCATGCAGGGCTAACTGTAATAAAGTCATCCTAATGCTAATGGTACATCACTATAAATTTAATGTAAATGCCTTGGAAAGAAAGTAAACAGTATATTCTGCTGAATGTGCATTTTTTCATTCCATAACATTTAATACAAATATTACCGAGGCAGTGTTGCCTATTGTGCCATATCGATGAACCTCCACGCTATCTAAAGTCAAAATTTATTTCCCTGCAACCGTAAGTTTTATGTTATCTCAGTAGCAGACAAGTATTTCAGTAAACCACATAACAATCTCTATGTGGTAACTTTGTGCTTGTAAAATGGTATTATGCATAACTTATTTTCTGGCAAATAATTTTGTTATGGTTTATGTGCAGGCTATCAAAAAATTGTAATGCATTTGTCATGCTTAATATGCGATACATCCATCCCGCTATATCCTAACTACAGGGTCACGGGGGTCTGCTGGAGCAAATCTCAGCCAAGACAGGGCGCAAGGCAGGAAACAAACCTCGGGCAGGGCGCCATCCCACAGCAGGGCACACACACACACACCAGGGACAATTTAGAATCAGTAATGCACCTAACCTGCATGTCTTTGGACTGTGGAAGGAAACTGGAGCACCCGGAGAAAACCCACGTAGACAACATGTAAACTCCACACAGGGAGGACCCGGGAAGTGAACCCGGGTCTCCTAACTGCGAGGCAGCAGAGCTACCCACTGTGCCACCTTGTAATACACCTAAATGTTAATTTCCATTATTTTCTTAAATGATAACTTTATGTTGTCTGCACGTATATAGTGGATTCAGGGAGTATTTAGATCCCATCACTTTCTGAGCACTTTTTGTTGTAGATTTAATTTTAAATAGTTAAATTTGCCATTTTTGTCCATCAATCTACACTTAATAACCAATAATGAAAAAGTGAAAACATGTTTTCAGAAATGTTTGCAAATACATTAAAAATCAGATAACCAAGGCCTTTCTTTTTTGGTTATTCAGTTTAGCCAGACAACCACCTCTAGTAAAAGCCCTGGTAGTTGCAAACTTCTTCCATTTCATAATTATTGAGGCCACTGTGCTCCTGGGAACACTTAAAGCTTCAGAAGTGGTTTTATACCCTTGTCCTGATCTACTGCTTCACCACAGTTTGATTGTGCAAATAAAAAGAGAGTTCATTGAACTTCATGGCTTGGTTTTTGTCCTGACATACAGTGTGAGTTGTGGGATCTTATATACGAGAGACATTCAAAAGGTTTCTGCACATTTTTTAACTCTGTTTATTTAGAATTTCAAAAACATATTACAAGCACTTTTCTACACAGTCACTTTCTTTTATGATGCAATTTTCCCAGTGTTGTGCCATCTTTTTAATTCTCTAATACTCCTCCCCTTCACCATTTCCAATGAAAATATAAAAGTGTGAAAACTTTTTGAACGTACCTTGTACACAGGTGTATGCTTTTCTAAGTCATATTCCGTCAGATCATTTTCCAACAGGAGGACTTCAGTCAAGTTCTACACACATCTTAAGGATAGTTAAAGCAACCAGGATGCACCTGGCTACAATATGGAGTACCACAGCAATGGGTCTGAATTTTGAATACATGTGAGATTTCAAATTTTGATTTTTAATAAATTTGAAAACTTTACAGAAGACATTTTTTATTTTTTCATTTTAAGTTACTGATTGTAAATTGGTAGGCAAAAAATGGCAAATTTAACCATTTAAAATTAAATCTACAACACAATAAAGTGTGCAAAAAGGGAAGAGTTCTGAATATTTTCTGAGTTCACTGTATATATACTCATGTAAAATGTGTGTATTATTTTATGATGTTGGAAAGTACAACAGGTAAACAAGTAAATGCAATTATTATTTCCGTACATTTATTGTGGGCAAACATTGAGAAAGGGGGTAAACATTCCTCATTTTTCTTCTGCTTATAACCTACCAAATTCCTGTTGAAGACATCTTTAAATTTTAGACTGGAACAACCTTTGTCAGTGTTGTACATGAACTTTGAGTTGTAGACTGAATAAGCAATGCATCATCCAAGTGTTGGTGTTCAAATGAGAATGGAACAACTGCAGAGGTGAGTGGTCCGTAACCAAAATGAACACCTGACTTAGCTGGCAGTATTGGAATTGTGTCACTGCCTAATTGATGACAAGGGTCTCATGCTAATCTGTCACATGTCTGGTCTCCCTGTCCAGCAGTTTCTGTTTGGGCACATGACAGGGTGTTTGACCCCTTCATAAATCTGATTCAATGCATCACCTAGGCTGGTGTCTGAAGAGTTTGTCTGGAGAATTAAAAGCAGATCCATCTGGGGAGTCCATGGCACTTTGCTAGGTGCCTTCTTTCGTGTAAAGTTCATCAGATGTGCAGCCCTTTCTGAGAAGTGAGGAACACACCTTTGATATCACACATCCACCACTCATCACGTAGTCCAGATATTTGGCCTCTGTAAACCTGAAATAACACTTTTTGACCGATTTGTTCACCTACATCATAGATGGTATATAGGAAGGCTAAGACATGCTGTAGATGTTCTACCCAGGTCTTCAAACAGAGAGCAACATCATTTAGATTGGCAGCACTATAGGCATTATGGGGCTGGAGAAGTCAGTCCACCAGATGTTGGAAGGTGGCCAGGGTCCTGTGCAGCCCAAAGGGTAGGAAACAACACTGCCAGTATCCACTAGGCATTGTAAACACAGTCTTCTCCTTGGCCAAGTTGGTCAGGGATTCTGTCAATAGTCTTTCTTTATTACACAGCCACTTCAGAAGATCATCCACTCCAGGCATGGTATAGGATCTAAATGGAAGACTAGGTTCAGCCGACGGAAGTCATTGCAAAAGCACCAACTCCTGTCAGACCTGTGCACCAAAATATTAGGACTACACCAGGTGCCATGACTCTCCTCAATAATCCCAAAGTCCAGGATTCATCTGATCTCCAGTTCTACCTCAGCCTGCTTCACTTTCAGGAGCCGATATGGCCATTCTCAAAATAATTACTTCAGGCTCGGTCATCATATCATGGTGTATCAGTGTCATCTGGACTGGCTTGGCATCCATCACTCTGGGGATGGAAGTGGTAGCCTCTCCTAGCTCGCGTTTCTGCTGATGGTTTCTTCAAAATTAAGGTCACCTTTGTCAGCGAAAAGTACTTCACCTACCTCTGGAAGGGGTCGGGCTGTGTCTAATCCTTCAAGGGTTTAAGGTAGTTATCGTGATAAACATGTTCTCCCAGAAGCTAGTTTGGTTAGGATGCTAGGTAGTCCACCAGCCCTTCCACAGTATGTTGTGGTGTATTTATTACGTTAACAAATTTCAGAATGGCCTCATATACCACAACACTTTTTAAAGTCACATAATTGTGACTGTATACACTTATAAAAATTGGAGAAGATCTTTATCATTGTGGACTATCACTTTGGTTTAGTGTTTTTAGCTCACACAACCAGCGTCTTGGTTTCAGGTGCCATACATGGTTTTTTTTCTGTGGCATTTTCATGCTTTCCCATTGTCAGCATAGGCTTTTCCCCTACAGTATATCCTAAAATCATACATGTTAGGGTAATTGGTAATTCCCAAATGTCCAGTATGAGTATGTCCAGCAGTGTAAAAGGATACTATTTTATGCTATTTCTTGCCTTTTGCGTGGTGCTGCTAGGATAGGCTCTGACCCCCCATAATTTGAATGAGATCAAAAATATGCATATGAACAATAAGAATTCAGACTGTATGTATGTATAATCAACAAAATAACATTTTTAAAAACAATGAATTGAAAGTAGGAAAATTTTTAAAATATTTATATATGAAATTAGGAACTTGGTAAAGTTCAGACATTCTTAAGGTCATGACACAAATTTATGTAAAAAGAAAATTCATTTTACACAAGAATTTATATAACAGTGTGAAGTCATTAAATATATTATATACTGTATAAAGTATGGTAAAATCGCTTTTAAAATAGTCTTTAAATAAAGGAAGTAAAACTGTGCGTGTTTAGCCTTGGTTTAAATGTCATAATCAGTAAATCATCTCTGAGAGAGAAAGAGATTGACAAAACATTCAGTGAGAATTACATACAGTAGGTAGATTTTAGGACAGCTGGTATCTGAGGATTTTCGAAGCCTAACATGGTTAAGTAGGGTTTATACATTTTAACTTAGCAATACTTTCTGCAGCTTTGATTACACCCTTGCAAGTGAACAAGTGTCTAGATATTTCTTCATCTTTATTTACCCTCCTACCCCTACTATATTTTCAGTGTTTGCACTGGACGGAAATATTGGCAGAGTTTCTTTGCAGCTTTTGTCAGTTTTCATAAAGCGTTCAACTCAGTTGATCATGCTACTCTGTGGGACATCTTGCAGGATCCCTTCAAAGTTGCTGGATATCATGGCTTGCCTGTACCCTGGTACTGTAAGTGCTGTGCAGAGTGGAGGCAGAACCTCTGTGTTTTTCTCAGTTAATTCTGGGATTCATCAGGGGTGTGTTCATGCTCCTACTCTGTTCAAAGCTTGCAAGGACTTGGTATTGGGCAAGGTCATGGGGTCCAGCAGCTGTAGGGCAACCGTTGGTGAAGATCCACTGATCTTGACTTTGCCGACGATGCTATGATCTTTGTGGAGTCAATGAAGGATCTGATCGGGAAGCTTGAGAGACTGAGCAAGGAGTCTGAGTGTCTGGGTTTGCGAGTGTCCTGGATAAAAACCAAGATCCAGGCCTTTAATGACCTCTTGGGCACAGTCATTAGTAGTGTGTCTGTCTGCGGATAGAGTGGTCGAGAGGTTAACTTACCTCAGCACTGACTTTCATGTCTCTGGTGACTCCATCTTTGAAGTCAGTAGACAGATTGGGAGAGCATGGGGGGGCCATGAGTTCGCTGGAAATGGGTGAGTGGCGCTCCCGATATCTTTGCAAAACGACAAAGGTGCAAGTCTTTAGAGTCCTGGTGCTTCCTGTTTTGCTATATGGTTGCGAGACTTTGGACTCACTATCCAGTAACCTGAGACAAAGACTAGACTCCTTCAGTACTGTGTCTCTTTGGAGAATCCTTGAATAAAGCTGGTTTGAGTTTGTGTTGAATGAGCGGTTGCTCATGGAGTCCTGAATGAAGAACATTACCTGCATTCTGAAGGAGCGTCAGTTACAACACAGCAGCCATGTGTCACAATTCCCTGAGGGTGATCTGGTTTGCAGGATCCTCATTATTGAGGAACCATGCGGCTGGACCAAGCCAAGGGGATGCCCACGTATCACCTGGCTGCAGCAGATAGATGGTCATTTCTGCAGGGTAGGACTGGACCACTTGTCTGTCTTGGGGTTGCCAACCAGGATCCAGAGCTGTTTCGTCATGTGGTGGGTGCGGCAACGTGCTGTAAAAGTGCATGCTACCCAACATGCACTGACCTGACAGTTGGTATAGATGAGCTAAAATTTCAAAGACTATATGAGTACCTGAAATTTTTTTTTCTTAAATTAAGTCATTGCCAACTAGGCTCGGAATATTGTGTCTTTTTAAGTAGCCTTATTTTTCAGAGTTTGAAGAATTTAAGTATAATAACCTACTATGCTGTACATACTGTATGTGTATTCATATGTAAACTCTGTATGATAGCATAACTTTAAATTTTACTGTTATTACCTTATATTTGCAAATGTGTGAACAATTATTTTGAACTGAAATTAAATGATCTTCATTAAATCAAAATATTTTTACAGTTTTTAATCCTTATATGATTGTAAAAACAAAATTGTATATTTTATGAAGCATAAAATGAATTAAATTATAGTTAATTCTGACAGACACATAAGAAATTGTAGACACATATTATCATCTTGTTCTAAATGTGAAGGTTTAAAAGACAATATTTATTTTATTTGTCTTTTGGCTTTAAACATATTTTCAATTACTTTTTACTTTTACAGATACATGGTAATAGGATACAGAAGGCTATCCTCTTGGCAGTATTAGGTGCAACACATTATCCATCCAAGATGGGATCCCAGTCAGTTTAGAATCATCAAGCAACATAACACATATTTTGGAGTAAAATCAAAGTAACCAGAAAAAAAAGCTAGCTCTATTAGTACTGTCAGATCCACGAGAAACCAAATACTGATGGATCCAGATACTTAATAATAATAATATATTTTATTTACAGTTTATAGTGGCTTTCCCTACTGTCTTAACAGCTTGTTTCTCACAAGTGAAATACTAATATTAATGGCTAGAGTACAATTTATACTACAGTAGAAAGATAAAAATTCCTTACTGTATAGTGTGAATGAAGTGCTACAATGTCATACAGTAAAAAAGAAAAACAGCTAATGTAATTGCAATTACATACTGTTATTTTAATAATTTTGAGTGCAGAACTGCAGGCAAAGGTTGACATTAACATCAGGTAACAGTCTCATGAACTGTATAATTAAAGCAAAAGTCTCATAACAAACAAAAAAACACATCCTCTTGGTGTCAGTGCTGCAGTTCTGAAAAGGCAGTTAGTATATTTGCTATTAATACACAGCAACACATTTGTCAGGATTACCTCTTACCTTGCCTTGAGGGGAAGCAGACACTATTAAATTGCCAGCACTGTATTTTTGATCACAATTCTTGACAAACATAATCATAATATATATTCCTGTGGGCGGTTTTATATATACAGTATATATATACTGTATATATATCTACTCTATATATATATATATATATAAAATCCTAAGCCTAAAAGTGACGGTGACGTTTTTATGTAATGTTTTTTGTCACACTTTAAATTGGGCTTATTTTAAAACCTACATATATATATGTTTGGTATCATTCTTTTCAGAATTTATTGGACTTTAATGTGATGTTGTTAGATTTTCAGATTCTTATTCTGTTTTTAAATTATACACTGAAAAATATCAAGAACGGACGTCTCGCGAGACGGGACTTTGGGCCAAAGGATTTAACCACGCCCAGGGCCAGGAAATAAAACACAAAGAGTAGGACAGCTGCTATACAGACGTTTAAATGTTCAAAGTGTTGCACAAGATGTAGATCACGTGGTACGGCAGCAGCAGCAATCCAGCAGCTGATCGAGAGGAAGTAAACAAAAAACTGTTTCCCATTGTATCACAGTTTCAGAGGGGGTTTCGGAGGAGCAACTGCGTCTCCATGAGGTGCATTCAGTTGCCCTCTTCACAACGCCAGCAGCAGAGACATGAAGTGGCTGACGAGCAAAGCGAGCAGGGGAGAATATATATATAGATATATAGATAGAAAGATAGATACTTTATTAATCCCAAGGGGAAATTCACATACTCCAGCAGCAGTATACTGATAAAGAACAATATTAAATTAAAGAGTGATAACAATGCAAGTATAACAGACAGACAATAACTTTGTATAATGTTAACGTTAATATCATTATTGGAGTGCTGTAGCCCCCAGGGATTCATGGAAGCTGGAGTTTGGTGGCTAGCTTCCAGTGGTTGCCACCATGCAGGCACTGTAAAGTCCTTGTCAGGCTTATGCTTCACTCAGAAGTGCTTCAGACTAGTCTTATAGAACACAGGAAGTGCTCCCGGGCGAAATATTAAACAAATTAGCTGCCACTGCTTGAGGAGCCAGAGTTGGGAGGAAGGGGCGCGAAACTTGTTGGAGGAAGGAGGAGGCAGAGAGAGAGACAAGAGAGATGGAAAGAGAAACAAGAATTAAGTATTTCAGTGGGCTATTTTGTATATTACTGTTGTATTTGAGCTGTGGAAAAATGTTTGGCAAGAGTTTCCCATAATAAAAAGCCTTTGCCTGTTGCTGAACATATGTTTTTGTCTGTCTGTGTCAGGTTTGGGGCCACAATATTAAATATATATATAAAAGATATCAAAGTCATTTTAGTGACTTTTGCTGTGAAAATATAGAACTATTTAACCAAAAACTGATAATATGGGATGTGCCATATTTTACATTTTATTTATGCTTATAACATGATGATGGAACATGTGCACCATTTTTGACACAGAATAACATCCTATTTGGATATAAAGCTGAGCATGCATTTCACTGTTATGTAAGTTTACAATGCTGAACTTGTCTCTGTAAAATTTAAAAAAGGTACCCCATCTGTACAAGGCAAGCCCATAGACTATGTTTGGTCCAAAATGTTTTCAAACATGTTTTAAACTCTGTAAATATTGCAAAATAAGAACTGCATTGAAAAGTCGAATTTATGAATTTGTTGAAAACCATACCACAATTTCCAAAGCATATTAAAGTCAATTTTAAAATGCATCAATGTAAATACAAATTTTTAAAAGCCTGCATGTTCAATTTAAGAATATGCTGATGCATAAAACTTCTATATGATGAAATGTTGCTCATTTAAATGGCTGCAGGTTCAACAGCCCTGAAGTGGATTGAACCAGTTTGCCAATAAATATATGTATGGTATAATCGATACCAGTATGTGAGCATTTCAGATAAGAGTGATATTTGCTTTATATACATAAACCAATAATTTCAAGAAATGCAGTTCTTCAAAGTAACTAATGTGCAAAGATAGCTATCTTCACTGTTTTCATTTAGATTAAACATTATAGTCATAGAATGTGATTTATTAGGTCTTCACCTGTCAGTGCAGAACCCGCTCACTGCTTAACAAGCACTCTTTCAATATTTTTGGATGCAAAAGTGTGATTTATTTAACTAAGCATTTGAATCTTTCTCTATAATAAGAACAGTAGTATGGAACTCCAGTCATCTTCATTACACATTCAGGCATAAAGGCACATGCTTACAATAGATCATCAATCAAAAAGTTTTTTGACTTATAAGGGGAAATTTAAATAATAGGAAAGCGTATCACCTTTACGCATGGTATAATAGCTAGGCAATAAACAGAATATCAATAATGTATAGAAAAATTAGGTTTACAACTATAGTATGAATATGAATATTCATGTATTCAGTGCAGTAGGTATTCCTTGTAATGCATCTATTAGTCACATACTGTTATGCAACAAGGCATTAACAACAGGTTCTTTTGGTCTTGATAACATTTACAAAGCCTTAATAAAGTGGTTATTTATATGTATGCAGTGTGGCATATTAAAATGTACTTTGGTTGCTTAAATGGATGATAACATATCTCTCTGCATTGCATACTTCGGCATAAGATAATTAGACCAATTGAAGACAAGCAATTTTTCCAATGTATCAGACTTAATATACCACACTGCACAACAATAAATAAACCATTTTACTTATGCTGTGCAAGTGTTACTATGACCAACAGAAGCCTTTGTTAAGAACTTATTCCGTAACAGTATAGGGGACTAATAGATGCATTATAGGTAGTCCCTAATCTAAATTGTTATTGATTTTTCTTTACACTAGAATACTGTTCAGAGATTTCCTCATCAGTTGGACTGCAGTCCAAGTTCCCTTTTTCAAATCAGCATGTTACACTTATAACAAATTTATATTCATTGCTAATGAAGGGTTTTGTTCCCACCTCTCCACTTGTTATAGTTGACTACTTCCTGTATTGTTCTTTAGGACAGGAGTAGCATTTAAAATACTTGAAACTGTGTGTCAAGTGTGTAAAATATTTCCTCTGTTTTCAAAAAAGAACAGAATTATTTGAATGGGCAATGACTTTTTTCTAGTCAGATTCAGAATTCACTTATAGGAATAGGTACACTAATGTGTACTAGGAATTTGTCTTGATACTATTGGTTCAACCTACAAGGACAACACAGAATACAAAAAATTTAAGAAGATAAAAATAAAAAATGATAAAATATAAAATAATAAATGTGATGCAGCATACAAGGGCAAAACAAAGAAAAATAAATAGTTGGATTAAAATGTCCAGGTAGTCTAGTGTGTAGGTATAGATAGATACTGAGTAGAAGCTCAGACCTCATTAGTAAGAGTAACTGCATGTGGAAAAAAAAAAAATTAGGTGACATATTGTTTTAGCTTTCACTGCATGAAGACCTTTGCTGGAGGTAAGTCTTTGGAACAGGTGATGCCCTGGGTGAGTCGATCAGCAATGATCTTTGCGGCCCTCTTCCTTACCCTGGACTCATATAGAACTTGAGTGTATAGTAAGCTACAGCCTATGACCATTCCACAGGCTTTGATAATGAATTGCAGATTGGCCATAGCCTGAACAGAGGTAGCACAAAGCAAACATTTACAGGTCAGAATGGACTTGAGATGGTTGTGTAGAACTGGACCGATATTACTTGAGGGAGATTGAATTTCCTCAGCTGCCACAAAAGAACATTCTCTGATTGGCTTCCTTAATAATGCCTGTGATGTTATTGTCCCACTTACAGTTTTGTGACAGCACAGTGCCCAAAAACTTAAATTATTCTGTCATCCCAACATCTTCATTACCACAAAGGTTAAAGCTGCTTGTGCATAGTCATTTATTTCCCTAAACTGTGACCTTTCATTTTTTTGCTACTGGAATGATGGTGGGAGTATTGAAGCAGGCAGGAACAGTGCGCCATGCAAAATGTTTGCAAATACTGTAGACAATTTGTGTGGAAGGGGAAATAAGGTCTGGCCTGCAGCTTTTTTTAATATGTTGCTTTTTGAATAAAATGCAGATGTCCTTTGCAGTGATGTCAGGTGGGGGTAGCTGAGAAGAGGAGGAGTGTAGCGTAGTAAGACCAAATGAAACTATTGTACTGTAGAATATTGTATATTTCGTAAAGTTTGTTTCAATAAAGAGGGATGCAGAATGGACAGATTGATGTTACTGTGCATAGGTACATCTTAGCTGCAAGTGAAACTATTTTGTCACTGTTAAAAAATGAGTAAAAGTAGCCTGACAGTTATGTTTTTTATTATTTTGTTATTTCCAAGACATATAGGTTCGTGTTATAAATTCATTCAAGTTCATAAAAGAGTGTGGCTAGACTTTACTCAGAAACTAATTATTTACATATTTTAAGTTAGTTTTTATTAGTGTCTAGATAACATAAAAAGCATCAGAGAACAGATAAGTGGAAAACATATTCATAAGTGTTCCTAAAAGCCAATGTTTTGAGCATTTGTTTAAATCATATATTCCTATGCAAAATAGTATTTCTGATCTATAAAATGCCCTAAAACTCCAGGAATATTGTATATGCTGTCTTTAAATGTGAATATTATCCCAAAAGTTTTTAAATACAGACTTTGATTATTTACAAATGTTTTAATTGAGCTGAGCTGATTCTCTCAGTATGACAGGCTCCAGGTACACTACGGTTTTAGTTTTCATTGCTTTTTAAGTATTTAGAGAATGCACAGTATGCTGTTATCCTACAGGATGACACTTTGTTTCTGTGATACATAATGAAATATCTTATTAGGATATCATTGACTAATCGTAACCTAGGTATAAGCATAACAATTTTTAATAAATCAGCATATTTATTAAAACATCCTGTAAAAATACAAAATAAATCTGTTTTTTTTTTCTTTTTTATTTCCCTAAACTTTTTTAAAAGTGGTAACTGTTTCTTCAAACAGTTTCATTATTTATTATGGTTATAATTCCCTGCAGCCACTGTCATCTTGTATGCTGTCACAATAGGTGAACATGACTTACAATATGATGACTGTTTAACTGAGTAGTGCAGAAAAGAAGTTAGAAAAGTATTATTTGCAGCAAGCAGTAGAATTATGCTGTTCTGTTCCATTCAATTCAATTCAGTTTATTTTGTATAGTGTTCTAGGTGCAAGCGCAGAGTGCTATGACAGGCTTACAGGTAGACACAAATAGAAACTTTATAAATTACTAATTATAAAATAAGTACACAAAAAGACCTAGATTTATTTAAACAGACAGGAAACAAATGGTTCAAAACTGACTCACATAAACAGAACCCAGCAATATCTATTAATATACATTGTTGAACTATGGCCAGTTGATAAAACAAAAACTCCAGTCAGCAGTCTCCCTGGAAAAAATAAACCTCTGGATGGTCTATGGTTAGTTATAACAGACAAAGTCACAGTCAGACACAGTCCAAGTCCTGGAGACCTCAGCCAACTGTCCACTTTGGTCATTGTACTTTGTGCTGGACTGTCTAATCTGGCGACATAATTTTTACAGCCAGCAGGTGGAGATGGAAATATTTTATATAGTTTTTTGTATATCACCAGGTTAGAAATAAGCTAATATCCACATATTTTTAATAATTTGGTATCAAGTGCAAAATGTTGCATTTAATACCTCTAACTTTTTACAACTAACACATTGGCCAGGGCCAATACATTCATATTTAAAAAATTAACTGATGCTGCCAGGATAGACTCCATCTTTAACAATCCTGGTCAAGAATAAGTGAGTCACAAAATAATTTTAATTTCTGATCTTTATTTTTGTTGGATCCAAGAACAGGGAAATTACGAAGGTACCAGGTGCTCGGTAGTTCTAACATTTGTCAATTAATATTGCTTGACTTTCTCTTTTTGAGTGTTTAGACAGAGGATTAAAATTATGCTTTATTTATATTCTGCATCTGCTTAGTGAATGATCAGTGAAGCTCATGCTTTGTTAACAAGACTCTTCTCAACGTATGCAGTCTAGCAGCCTAGCGATGTTATTCTCTATTACTACAACCAAGTCAGAGGTTTTGTGAATAAAATCTGATTGACTTTCCAAACCTTCCCTTTGTTGTGAAAAGCATACTGTCAAGCAGTGATTGATATACTGTATATAATTAGTTTCTTCTGACTTTCCCAGACAGCTACCATCAAGTAACTTCCTCAATAATTTGTGCAAAACATGGTACAATTTAATTTAAAATGATATGCACTTATCTCAGCTCCAAAATGTAGGCAGGTCAAGACTCTAATTGTGAATGCTTTTGTCAGAAAACTCTCACACTAGGACACACATTTTTAGAAAGTCCCATATTCTTACCCTATTGAAAAATTTAGTTTATATCACAGTGATCCCTAAAGATCTGAAAGAAGTATTTGAAATAATATCTAATAGAACATTATTGTCTAATAAACAGTCTACTCTAACTTCAATGTTGGTATGATACCTTATCTTACTTAACTGGAAAAATCATAACCTAGCTACCACATAACACAGTAGAAAAGAATACCTTATTTTGTTTACAATTTGAGAAGAAACTTCAGTAACACTTTTATTTAGGTACTGCAAAAATGCACATATTACTCAGTTACTATCAATCAATCAAAATTTATTTATATAGCACATTTTCATACAAAAAATGTAGCTCAAAGTGCTTTACAAAATGAAGAATAGAAAAATAGAAGACACAATAAAAATAAACATAAGTCAACATTAATTAACATAGAATAAGTAAGGTCCGATGGCCAGGGTGGACAGAAAAAAAAAACTCCAAAGCTGGAGAAAAAATAAAATCTGTAGGGTTCCAGACCAAGAGACCACCCAGTCCCCTCTGGGCAATCTACCTAACATAAGTCAAACAGTCCTCTTTGTATTTAGGGTTTTCATGGAAGGACCTGATGATGATGGTCACGTAGACTTCTGGCTTTCAGTCCATCAATGTTGGTGCATCATGATGCTTTGAGTAGGTGGTGGTGGCGCAGGCCGCCACCACAAAGAAACCGGAAAAAGAAACAGAAGAGAGAGTAGGGGTCAGTACGGATTTTAGAGCCACCATGAATAGTTATTATGATGAATTGAACATACAGAGTGTCAGTATTAAGTTAAAATGAAGTTATAAAAAGGCCATGTTAAAGTAATGTGTTTTCAGCAGTGTTTTAAAGTGCTCTACTGTATTAGCCTGGCGAATTCCTATTGGCAGGCTATTCCAGATTTTAGGTGCATAACAGCAGAAGGCCGCCTCACCACTTCTTTTAAGTTTAGCTTTTGGAATTATAAGGAGACACTCATTTGAAGATCTAAGGTTACGATTTGGAATATAAGTGTCAGGCATTCCGATATATAAGATGGAGCGAGATTATTTAAGGCTTTATAAACCATAAGCAGTATTTTAAAGTCAATCCTGAATGACACAGGCAACCAGTGTAGTGACATCAAAACTGGAGAAATGTGTTCGGATTTTCTTTTCCTAGTTAGGATTCTAGCAGCTGCATTCTGCACTCGTTGCAAATGATTTATGTCTTTTTTGGGTAGTCCTGAGAGGAGTGCGTTACAGTAATCTAGTCTACTGAAAACAAAAGCGTGAATTAATTTCTCAGCATCTTTCAATGATATAAGAGGTCTAACTTTTGCTATGTTTCTTAAGTGAAAAAATGCTGTCCTAGTGGTCTGATGAATATGCATTTAAAATTCAGATTACAGTCAACAGTTACCCCTAAGTTTTTTTTACTTCCGTCTTAACTTTTAATCCTAATGCATCAAGTTTATTTCTGATAACCTCATTGAATCCATTATTGCCAATTACTAAAATTTCAGTTTTCTCTTTATTTAGTTTGAGAAAATTACTATTCATCCATTCAGAAATACCAGTAAGACATTGTGTTAGTGAATCGAGAGAGTCGGAGTCATCAGGTGCTATTGATAAGTACAGCTGTGTGTCATCAGCATAGCTGTGGTAGCTCACGTTGTAACCTGAGATAATCTGACCTAACGGAAGCATATAGATTGAGAAGAGCAGCGGACCCAGGATAGAGCCTTGTGGAACACCATATCGATATCATGTGTCTTTGAGATTTGATTACCACAACTCACAAAGAATTTTCTCCTGCCAGGTAGGATTCAAACCAATTTAAGACACTGCCAGAGAGGCCCACCCATTGACTAAGGCGATTTCTAAGAATATTGTGATCAATGGTGTCAAATGCAGCACTCAGATCTAAGAGGATGAGAACAGATAAATGGCCTCTGTCTGCATTTACGCAAGTCATTTACTACTTTAACAAGTGCAGTTTCTGTGCTGTGATTTGTTCTAAAGCCTGACTGAAATTAATCAAGAATAGCATGTTTATTTAGGTGGTCATTTAACTGCATAATGACTGCCTTCTCCAGAATTTTACTTAAGAAGGGCAGGTTAGAGATGGGTCTAAAATTTTCAAAGGCAGAGGGGTCAAGATTATTTTTCTTGAGCAGGGGTTTAACTACAGCAGTCTTAAGACAGTCTGGAAAGACCCCCGTATCTAATGACGAATTAACTATGTCCAGAATATTGTCAATTAGCACGCCTGATATTTCTTTGAAAAACCTTGTTGGTATTGGGTCAAGGACACAGGTGGAGGGTTTCAGTTGAGAGATTATACTATGTAATTCAGGTAAATCTATCCTGGTGAAAGCATTTAATTTGTTTATAATGGAGTACCGGGCTTTGGAGGATCTGCAGTGTTGGGGAGATATACTATGTTATCTCTAATATCATTAATTTTTTGATTGAAAAATACAGCAATGTTCTCACAGGTTTCACTGGAAGTATTCTGGGGGCATTCCTTTGTGTTACCTGGGTTTAACAGACATCAATTGTAGAAAATAAGACTCTGGGATTACTAGCATTGTTATTTATAATATTAGAGAAATAGCAGCCTCTCAAGACGGACAGTGTTATTGTATTCTGTTATTTTAACCTTCAATATCTCATAATGGGTAGTTAGTTTAGTTTTCCTCCATTTACGCTCGGCTCTATGAAATGTTCTTTTAAATCAGACACTCTTTGGGTCTTCCATGGAATAACAATACTAGAAGATTTTTTAACTGTCTTTTCAGGTGCAACTATGTCAACAGCAGTTCTTACTTTAGAATTAAAGTTTTCCACTTTACTATTTACATTATCCTCGCTATTATAGTTGGCATTATAAACAGACTGATTGCTTAGAATGTTTGTAAGTTTTAAAGCTGCTGATGAGTCAAAGAAGCATTTTTTTAACAAAATGCTTCTCATGAGTGTTTTCTATCTTTATTTCTATATTAAATAGTAGAAGGAAATGGTCTGATAGACCAATATCAATGACCTGCTTTATATCAACTTTAAGTCCTTTAGCAATCACTAAGTCTAACGTATGACCTGCTTTATGTGTAGGCTGATTAACAAGCTGTCTCAAATCAAAAGAGTCCAGGAGGTTCATGAATTCCTTTACCTTTTGGTCACACTGATTGTCGACATGAAAGTTAAAGTCGCCAACTATTAAGAGTGCGTCATAGTTTGTAATTAAAATTTGACATTAAGTCAGAGAATTCCTCAAGGAAAGACGCGTTATATTTAGGAGGTCTATACACGGATAATACTAGAACGTGAGAATCTCCATGAATAACAATGGCAAGATACTCAAAGGACTTAAATTTACCAAAACTAACATCTTTACATTTTAATCGGCTCGAGTAAATGTTTGCCAATCCGCCTCGCTTTTTCCCCTGGCGGTCGGCACGAGTAAAACTGTAATCCGGGGGCACAGATTCGATTAAAACAGCCGTGCCGTTTGAGTTAAGCCATGTTTCTATCACTAATAAGATCGTTTATAAAAAATGTCTTGTTAGTTAAAGCTCTAACATTTAATAGTGCCATATTTAATGTTTCTGAAGGGCAGAGCTGAATTTTATGCGTGTTATTGGTAATCGGAACAAAAATTAAGTTATTTTTGTTAACGCCGCTCTGTGTGTATTTTTATGTAATCTACAATCCGTTTTTATAGTCTTAATGCATTGTTGATCTGAAGTAGTAATTTCAATTAAATTATTGGTGTTTATGCCACACTGCCTAGATTTTTTACTTGCATTAAGATTTGTTATTTGTACTATTATGTAACAAGACAGTAACAAACACTTCTTTTGGTTTTAATGTCACTTACATAGCATCAATTATGTGTTTATTCAATTCTGCAATGTGGCCTTCTAAAATAACTTTACTTTGGAATGGTCAGATGTGGCTTAACTGATCACGTTTCTCTTGATATTGCATATTTGAGTATGAGACCGATGAATTCTTCATATTTACAATTAGTTTTACCTGCATATTAATATACCACATAGCATAAAGGTGAATGATCACTTTACTTCTACTTGTAAATGTCAGTAAGATCAAAAGGAGTTTTTGTTAAGGTTTTGTTACATAACAGTGTATGAGTATTAAATTTATTTTTCCATACCTAAACTAAAATGGGGGGCGGCATGGTGGTGCAGTGGTAGCGCTGCTGCCTCACTGTAAGGAGACCTGGGTTCACTTCCTGGGTCCTCCCTGCATGGAGTTTGCAGGTTAGGTGCATTGGCAATCCTAAATTGTCCCTATTGTGAGCTTGGTGTGTGTGTGTGTGTGTGTGTGTGTGTCCTGCGGTGTGCTGGCGCCCTGTCTGGGATTTGTTCCCTGCTTTGCACCCTGTGTTGGCTGGGATTGGCTCAAGCAGACCCCCGTGACCTTGTAGTTAGGATATAGCGGGTTGGACAATGGCTGACTGACTGACTAAACTAAAGTGTTACCAAAACTTCTATAGAATTTCTTCTTGTATTTAATGTTTTTCTAAGTTAGGCATGCTGAACCTCTGCTAACCATTAAGATGTGTCAATGTCTTTGAATGATTACTTCATATTAAATCATCTGATTTTATGTTCTCTTCTGAACACTTGTGAAACTTTATTTTTAGAAAGTTAAGAGGGTGCTCCCTGCTGCTACTTGAGTTAATCTGAGAAATCTATTCTGAAGTACTACTTGTGGAGACGCAAACTTTCACATAGCTGTAGGATTAGTTCTTGTACAGAATGCAAAATTATTCTGACTATATGTATTGGTTTATGTTCATATTGGTGACACTGAATTGTTCCTATATTAAAGAATGTGCCCAGCAGTGGACTGACATCCTATTTATTCAGGGTTGGTTTACATTTAAAAGCCTTGGTTGCCACTGACACTGTACTGGAAACAGTGGAAAGTGAAAGGAAAAGTGTGCTGGAAAGTTGTTATCAACAAGGGTAAAAGTATCTAATGTGATGCACATATTTATTTTTGAGATAACTGCTAAAATCTCTGTTGTTCTTTATTGCATTTACTTTTGCAAGGTTTTCTTCATAATTTGATGGCTACAAAATTGTTGCTAAGGCTTTATTGTGGAAATGATCTTACAATAATAACACTATTTTCAAGCTCTTTATTATCTTAACTTCACCTGTTCATCTGCAACACTTTTTTTCTGTGTTTCATGCTGTTTAAACACTTTCTGTTTTATTGTGTGTTTGTCATCACACTCATACTATAAACTATTCTCTTTTGGACTATTTCACCTGCTTACAGTACCATACTGTTCTTTTAGGTGCAATAAAAAGGAGATGGGCTAAATATGTTACATAGTTGCTGCTACAGCATGTACAGTAGCACAGTACAGTATATATACAGTAATTGAGATAAAACCTTCACAAAGAAGCATTTACCTCTACCTTTAGTTACCCAGAAGAGGGCAAGCAATGTTTGACATGGCTAGACGTCACCGGATTATTCCTATCAATCACACTGTCCTATTCAGTTTCATATGCAATATTGTATAAATCTATTAAATTCTTAGTAAAGTCTTCAGCTCCCTTGGCTCTCATAGGCTTGAAATGACATCAGTTTTTAACATTATTTTGTTCCTTACTTGAACTGTGATTTAGAGTTTCTCTTTTGTTTGTGTCTTTATTTTTTTGTGTAAATTCCTTGCTCCAGCCTTATTGCTGTGGAGAATTTCTCCAGGTAACATTTCATCTAAGGATTAGTTTCACAGGCATTGTTGTGAAAACTAAGTCTTCCAGCCATTAGTGCAGCGGAAATCAATATTCCTAAAAACTGACATAAGCTCACAATGAAATATGCATCTGCTCCTATACCCCAGTGGGTTAATCAGCTGAAAACATAATATGAAAGGAAATATACCTCAGGACATTGAATATAAGCAAGGCACTAGATAAATAAAATGTATTCTTGCTATCAGACATGTTCCTAATCTTCTTCTTTGTGTCATCATGTCTTCCTTTCTCTTTTAAATAAGATACTAACAGACAGCCACGCATAAGTAACATTTAAGAAATCTGCTCAGACTGCGGATGTTCTTGAAATGAAAGCGGCTTTTAAAGATATATATATATATATATATATATATATATATATATATATATATATATATATATATATATATTTAAATGTGTGCATTCCAACCCTTTTGTAAAACACAGTAGACAAGGTTATTAGTAAATCTATGTTTGATGCCAGACAACTAACAGGCCGGACAGTCATCCTATCACAATATAGATTTTCTGTTTGCTTTTGGGAACCTGCAATTACAGCATGTCTGGCCCTCCTATTTAATTATTTTTAAGTGTTTTGAGCACCTTAAGATCTTTGTCTTCCCTGCTTACAACATATAATGATTTGTGCCCCACACTTCTTCTTGCCTTTGATATTTCAGAATCGATTTCTTTTCTTAAAGTCTCCTCATCGCGGTGGTTAAAATGGAAGCAGCATAGGTGCTGTGATTGTTATTTTCTTTTTTTGCCTCAATCATGATTATACTTTATATTTATGAAAGCAGACATTTGTTAATGATTATTATCTGTATATATTCAAATTTGAATTATTTTCATCTTTCTTTTGTGTATTTTACATTGCATTTCTATTAATTTATTTCTGATTTAGAATTTCTGTTTCTTTCCTGCTTGGCACACTTGGTGTATTAGCATTAACATATTTTGCACAAGCATTATAATCTTAGATATAAAATTTAAAAGCATCTACAATTATTTATGGTGCCCTCTACTTCTAATACTTAAAAAAATAGTATCTATTAACAGTGAAGGACTAGAAGAATCATAAAGCAAGTCATATTTACTTTGATGATCAGAATAACATATGCTAGAATTTGCATTCTTATGAGTTAAAGATAAAGTTTAGTTTAAAATGTAACGGTACTTCGATGAAAAGAATTTCCTACAAAGGAGAATTTTAAAAAGTACACTAATTTTTAAATATTCTCATTTTATTGACATCAATTTAGAGCTGACTCTTTAAACAAACAAATTAAGTTTTAAAATGTTCAAATTTTTTGCCTATAGTTTTACATGTGAAGCATTTTTAAGTTACTGTAAAGGACTTCTTCAAGGTGATACAATGAGGTAGTAATGGGGATTGAACTGACAATGCAGTAGATTAGAATCCCATTCCTTAGTGACTAGGGCTCAGTGCCAGCCTAGTGTATAATTAGTCTCAAGGGTAAAGTAAATTAGAGAGACTGAAAAAGAATCTCCAGTGTCAAAAGCCAACTCACAGCCAAGTTAATTATTTTGAAACTGACCTAGCAGTCATTGATGAAACAAAACAAAAACATAAGCCCTAGCTCTGTGTTTGTGAAACTCTTTGACTTCCATACTTAATCACTTATCATTTTAGACAGCCTTGCTGACAATCAAGACTAACATTAGGGCCTGCTCTATGTCTGCAATATTTCTGCATTCACTCTTGGCTGTTCTAGTGTCCAACTTTCTATTGCAATATGTTATTTTTCATTTAACTCTGGACCCTAGAAAACAGAATGCCTACAGTCATATGTCCACAATAGAGTACCAGCCCAAAAGACTTGCCTTGGTGCTATCACAACAATTGAGCCTTATACATTGTCACAAGTCACAGTGAGAGTGAGGATGTAGTTGCTCTTGTATATTCTTTACAATACTTATAGCATATTATGTCTAGGCGCCACTCCAGCTGCTCAGCACATAAATGGGTGCTCTGTCTTTTGAATAAGTGAAGATACTGGATGTTTAGATAAGAAAACAGATTTTATAGAAATTTGCTAAAGGAATGATATCCTGAGTGGGCCATTAACTGTAGCTAAAATCTACATCCAGAGCAACTTAGAGGCAGCCAAAAATGTTAAAAATGTGCTTTTACTGAATAAACCAGACAAAAAATGCAAAGTACAAACTTAAATTGAATATAGAGAAAAAAAACAATGTCAATCAGCCTGATAGGGTCTTTCCCATCTTTAAAGTTTTTCCAAATACTCTTCATCATACCACCATCACCCCTACTGTTTTTCTTTCACTCTTGACCCTGGCCTGTCCCTCTCACCAATGGGGTTTTTTCCACTTCTAGTCCCAACTCTAACATTATCTTCAGCAAGGGACCTTAAATTCCTTACAATTAGATTGTGGCCACATTACTTTTGTGATAGAGACATCTGGTAGCATTCTATCTGGTGACTCCTGGTGTCCTTGCACACCAAGGCTTTAGTTTTCCTTCAGAGGCTAGGTCTTCAAGGCAGATTCTCGGCTTGCTGCTTTAAAGAGGACCTCAGTTGCATTCTTTTAAGTCTAAACTGTGTGTTAACATTTTCTGGGCTACAGATGTCTACTTAACTACTTGCCTGCCCCGAAATTTAAAAGGGCAATATGGCCCTAAATATATCTACTTGGGACTTGTGTTTCTGTTATGGTTCAGTCAGGAGTATTGCCCTGGCTTAATTTTACTTCTTGTATATTTATTATTTTTGTTCTTTTTTATTAAGTTCCCAACTTTCATTATTTCTATTCTTGGTTTTCCTTTATGTAAGATTGTTTTTCTTTGATTATGTTTTCTTTATTCACATAATGTGTTACTATGTATTTTGTTTTTTTGTCTTATATCTTTTGTATTTTGTGGGTGAAAACCAAAAGGCAGGGCTACCCAGATTGTGCCCAGAGTGCCCAAGAGGGAATAGGCAGCCAGTTGGCTGAGGTCTTCAGGACTGTGACTATGTCTGACTTTGTCTTTGACTGTCTCCCTTACAATTCTGATTGTAATTTAGTTTAACAATTCAATAATGGACAGATATTGTTGGTTTCCATTTATGTTGAATAGTTTCTGCTTAGTTTTTTGTGTATTTTAACAAATCTATATCCTTATATTTAATACTACTGTATTTAGCAATCAGTATAATCTATACTTGTATTTTACATGAGAATTTGTCACAGTTCTGTGAACCTGAACCCAGAGAAATGTGCTTTACAAAAACAAATTGTATTGCATTGCATTGATGTTGTGGCTGAAGGACAGCCCTCAGCCTTTAGATCCTAAATCTGAAAGCAGATCCTTCAGTGTCATTGTAAAAGTGCTGATTTTACTGATTCTTGATTATTTTACTTCTATTCCTTGATTATGATGGTTGGATTGCATTTGCCCTCCCTGCGTGCAGTTTGCATGTTCTCCCCGTGTCTGCATGGGTTTTCTCCGGGTGCTCTGCTTTCCTCCCACAGTCCAAAGACATGCAGGTTAGGTGCATTTGCGATCCTAAATTGTCCCTGGTGTGTGTGTGTGTGTGTGTGTGTTTGTGTGTCCTGCTGTGGGCTGGCGTCCTGCCCAGGATTTGTTACCTGCCTTGCGCCCTGTGTTGGCTGGGATTGGCTCCAACAGACCCCCGTGACCCTGTAGTTAGGATATAGCGGGTTGGATAATGGATGGATGGATTGCATTTGCAGTCTTGTTTGCTTTCTGTTTCATTTTTTGTGATTTTTTTTGTTTACTAACATTTATGTAAATAAAATTTTGCTTTAGCCTTATCTATGCTAGCCTCAGTTTTTTTCTTTACTTCTCCAAAGAGGGGTATTTTGCTTAATTTTTAAATATTTTGGAAGTATTTTAAACTTTAAAATCGAGAATCTCATTTGGGCTTCAGTAGCCCGATACCAGCCTGTGGAGTTTGGAGTCAGACTGCCTGGGGTAGGCCTTTTTTCTGAATGTTTTTGGGAGCCTTCACGCTCTTCACTATAGCTGGAATAATAACAGTTGTCCCCAATGAAGGTATTCTGATTTCCTATCAAGCAAAAAGAAGCTTTACTCACTCTTTTAATGATTTTAGAAAGGTTTCTGGGAGGTCAAAGGTGTGAATAAGTGATCAAGAGCTGATAAACATTGATGAGAGAAAGCAGAGGTGAACTCAAGGAAAGGTTAGGGACTGAATCTCACAATTCAAAATATATACCAAGTACAAAATGCTAAGGCCAGAATCATAGTTGAACAGCCAAGCCAAAGGTCCTGACATGAATATGTTTTAATTACCCATAACTATCCAAGAATTTAGTCGATTGTATTTCATGACACTGCTATTGTTGGCTGCATCAGGAGTGGGCAGGAGGAGGAGTACAGGAAGCTAATCAAAGACTTTGTTAAATGGTGTGACTCAAACCACTTACACCTGAACACCAGCAAGACCAAGGAGCTGGTGGTGGATTTTAGGAAGCCCAGGCCCCTCATGGACCCTGTGATCATCAGAGGTGACTGTGCGCAGAGGGTGCAGACCTATAAATACCTGGACTGCCAATACTGATGCTCTGTGTAAGAAAGGTCAGAGCCGACTATACTTTCTTAGAAGGTTGGCGTCCTTCAACATCTGCAATAAGATGCTGCAGATGTTCTACCAGACAGTTGTGGCGAGTGCCCTCTTCTACGCGGTGGTGTGCTGGGGAGGCAGCATAAAGAAGAAGGACGCCTCATGCCTGGACAAACTTGTTAAGAAGACAGGCTCAATTGTAGGAGTAAAGTTGGACAGTTTAACATCTGTGGCAGAGCGACGGGCATTAAGCAAACTCCTGTCAATCATGAAGAATCCACTGCATCCACTGAACAGTGTCATCTCCAGACAGAGGAGTAGCTTCAGTGACAGACTTTTGTCACTGTCCTGCTCCACTGACAGACTGAGGAGATCATTCCTCCCCCACACTATGCGACTCTTCAATTCCACCAGGGGGAGTAAATGCTATCATTACTCAAAGTTATTGTCTGCTTTTACATGCTTTTTTATTACTATTTAATTTAATATTGGGTTTTTTTTTGTATCAGTATACTTCTGCTGGATTATGTGAATTTCCCCTTGGGATTAATAAAGTATCTATCTATCTATTTATCATAGCAAATCCAGCGGTTAGATGGCAGAAGCTGTGCACCACTGCCTTATGTAGGTGGAACTAAATAACATAATAGGTCATATAACTTCTACTGCACATGACCAACAAGGGGTATAACAACTTTATAGCCATGGCAATGCCAATGATCGACATAAATTGGTGGCAATTATACCAGCAAAAGAAACAAAACAGGGTTGCCAAAAAATAACAATAACAAATTTCAGAACTCTCTGTTTTATGAGTTCCTAAACCAAAATTATAACAACTAACATCCCTGGCAATTGCTTTTTTTCTAACCTCTAATATCCTGCAAAAAAAAAAAATTTTTCACTTCTCTGTCTTATACTGCATCCCAACTCTATTGTTCTGCTTGAGCATCCAGTATGTGAACAGTGCTTATTGCCCCCTAGTCCCCTATGTATTTCCAAATGTTCAGTTTAGTTGTTTTGCACTTCTCAGTATGGGCTTCTCTCTCTTTCTATGATTATAGCTTGAACTATTCTGCCTTTTTCTATGCTGGAAGTACCCACTACCCCTGGAAAAATTTTAGCATTCAGTTGCCACGTCACAAAATTAACTGAACTTAATTTTTTACATTGCTGTAGTACACATCTTTATAATTAATATCAGCTTTTTGATGTATATTTTAGATGTTGCATTGATGCTTTGGAGAGATGTTAGAAAAGAGCACAACAGCTAATCTACATAAAAAGGTCGCAAACACTTCTTGCAGTGCTGAGAGTCAGATTTAAAGTATTGTTTTAGAAATGTTAATAAAAAACAAACTAGTCAATGGTTTTTCTAAATAGATCAATTATAAATTATTATAAAACAGGGGAATAAAATAACATAATAATCACAAAATCATTGTTTCTGAACAAAACATTGACAAACTGAAAATGTCTTGTTTTATAGGGGGGTCCAGATCTAATTATGCAATTTTCATTATGCTATAACTTATTAAGTTTATTACATTGAAAATCACCCGAAAAATCCTGGACCATTGAGAAGTGTGCGAACTGACGACACGAAGAATCGTCTTCACGCCGAACTGGAATTGTCCCCGCATAAATCAAAGTCATCCAAACGATTTGGATCTGCATCATTAGATCTGGACCACCCTGTATTTTTCATGCCTATTTAATGATTGATGATTGATATTAAACACATTTTAAGTGTGATAATAAAATCCTGATTTTTTTCTTTTTTTTCAAATTGCACTTTTATTACAAGGTCCAAGAGGAATCCCACCTACACCAAGGTAATGTGCTGTCAGCTGTCTCAGCATGTCATCAGACTGTAGGAGGAATTCACAGCACCTAGAGAACTTCATAAAAACAGCATTCAAACTCCCTGTAGAAAGTAACTCAGCCCTGACGTGAGCCATATATCTAAATCCTAGGAAGTGTACCTACCTTTTCAGGAAAAAATAATAATGTTATAGAATATATAAGCTTATAGGCCTTAATGCTGTTCTAGTAAGTATTATACTGCATGTAGTATGCATGAAAACTACATCAAAACAACTAATGTGATTTTATTTCTCTTTATTGAATAAGCTATTTTAAGTATTTTAGATGAAACAAACATTAATGTGTAATCTTAAAATCACTATATACTACATTTATTTTTGTCACCTGTAAACCAGTTTTAGGCCCCATATTATTCCTCTTTTTCACAAATATTTGTCACATTTTCCCTAGTTTCATTATCCTGGTTTCATTACTCCATTTCTACTGTCAATGTATGAATGAAATCTACTTATTACTTCACAACTGGATCAATCATACTACCTTCTAATGTCCAATACTGAATGTTTTCAAAACTCTAACGCTGATTTAGAAAATGTAACATTTCCGCATTTTCAAGTTTAGAATTTGAACTGACCGTTGGAATGTTTATTTATTTTTTAATTTGATTCATCTGTACCTGCCATAATTATGTGGTGCTGATGTGCTGCTTATAAGATTCTTGTACACATAATCAGATGAATAATTTACTTTTTGTCATTTGTTATCATATATGCACACTTTAAGTGTCTGATTACTTTCCAGTAGATATAATAGATATCAGTGATTCATGTCGAACTTGTATAACCAATTACTTTATAGTCAAAGAAAAAAAATAATCAGAAAGTTTAAAAAAGAAAGCAGGAACAAAAAGTATTGTAGTTGATTTTATGTGCTTGTAGTAGTTTTGGAGAGTCATAATGTAAATGGCTAACACTAAGAGTATACTGTAACATCAGAAAAGCACATAAATTACTAAACATTATTTAGAATTATCAACCAATATATCTGTGCATCCATCCAGCTAGGTATTTTCAAAGCAACTTTATCCTGAGCAGGGTCATGGAGAAGCTGGAGCCTATCCCAAAAAGCTTGAGAGGCAAACAGGAACAGTCAACGGACAGGGCACCAGTCTATCACAGGGTACACACACACACACACTAGGCCCAGTTTAACATCACCAATCCAGCTAACCTGCACATCTTTGGACTGTGGAAGGAAACCAAAGCACCAAGAGGAAACCCATGCATACATTGGGACCAATTTATCAATCTACAAACCATTGCCTTTCATTGATCCTTAGTGAGAAAATTATACACTGTTACCACCCATGTGTAACCAAAATATTTTTCCTTTAATTCTATAGAACAGTATAGAAAGATACTAAACAAAAAAAGCATTCAGATATATCTATAAAATAGTTTAAGAAATATTAAGATAAGGCTGACTCACTTAGTTCTGGAAGCACAAGTATTGATTAGTCATCAAGGTTCGATTCCTTAAAGCTATTTGTTTGATGAGTGATTGGTGACACAATGCAAAGAGATTAGTGCTTCCGCCTCACAGCTCCAGGGCCAGAATATGATTCTTTCCACACCTGTAGTGGTTTTCTCCAAGTGCTCTGTATTCCTTGTACTTATTTTTTTGATCTATATCTTTAGGCTTGTTTATTATAAATGCCTGTCTGTCTGTATGAGTGTATAAATGCAAAGAACTGGCACTATATTTGAGGCTTGCGCCTGCATTGTGCCCAGTGGGACCTGAATAGGCTCTGGCTCCACATAATTTTATGGCAGATTTGGAAAATGGATTTAACTGATTTAAAATACTAGTACAGTACTAGGCAGGACATGTAAAAATTAAAAAAAATTTTTTTCAAAATTCAGGTAATAATCAGATTAAGAGACTACTTTAATCAGCTGTAATAAGATGGATATCACACAGGGATTGCCACAGAAACTTTTTTTAAAGGGATTGTATGATTTCAATTCACTGTTTTTTAATGATAGGTCTTAAGTTACTTCTGTGTAAAAAGCTGCTGCTGTTCAGCTCTGAGTAATGATTTGGATTTTCATGTAAAACACATTTCAAGTCACAATATAATAATATATAAAAACTTTGAATTATTGAAGTTTTTGTAGTTTATTGGCAGAAACTTCACAAATAAAGTTCTTATAAAGTTCTTATTAACTATCAAAATACACAGGATGCTTAATACTTTTTTATTACTTTTATTGCACATTATTTTCTGGATCACAAGTAACGTACCATATATTTCATTGTATACAGTATGTTCAGTTATATACACAGTTTTATCTAATACTTGATTTTCAAAATGTGCACAGTTAAGCACAAATCTGTGAAATCAGAGAAGTTAACCTGTTGATTAATACCCCAAAGTAACACTTTAAACTCTGAAGTTAAACAAATTACATTGTACATTCCTCCTTTGAAAAGAGATCAACTTTATGTAAAAATAGTCAGAAATAAATAAATCTAATGGAATAAACTCTCTGCTTCAGTGCAACAAATAACAAATAATGTATATTTTATGTATGTGTGTGTGTGTATGTTACAATCAAAAAACAATGCCAGATAATTCAGAGTTCTTGCAGCTTGACAATACATTCAGTTTAAAATAGGTAACAAATACAACTTTGGCTTTATAAATCTAATAACACTGACCTATGGTTATCAAAAAGTGCATGAGATTAAATTATGTACCAGTTCATTTTTAGCAGCCTTTCTACCACCATATGATTCTAACACACAGAGTAATGAATCTTCCCATTTTCTTTAGCTTTCTGCAAGGATTAATAATAAGATTAATGTACCTGTATAATAGTCTCTGAAGGACTTTCAGTGTCTGCCTGGAAACAAGCTTCAGGTAATTCCTTCATTCCTTCTTTGCTATATCTCTTGGGAAATCATTAGTTTTAAATAAAAGAGATGCACTTGAAAATATCTAATAGTGGTCACCAGCCAGTTACAGGATTTTAAGAACGGAAGGTTGTTTAAATCCATTATGGGCATTTCGTAATCATTTTGTTTAGCTGATGGTGACCCAGAATATTCCAGTTTCCAATGTATGCATTAATGTTTTAGTAAAGTTCACCTAATATATTTGGAATATTTTAATAAACTGTGCACTGTCACAATGTCAATGCAGTTTATTTTAAACCACGCTACTACCGATTTATGGTGAATGTTAGCTGGATAGCTCCTGAGTTATGAATTTTTCTTCATGCCTTTAGAATCAGGTAAACATAATGTAATGAAATGTAGTGAATGTCATTCTGAGCTTAAATGGGAAAAGATTAAATAATTATTTATTAATTACTGTGCAGAATGTATAGATGCCCAAAAAGAAAAAAACAATACAGCTACATCTGTTCTGAATCTGATTGTAACAATATTTGAAGTATTTATAGCATCAACTTATTTCTTTTTTGGAACTGTTATTTCCTAGAATACTTTCCAATAAAAATATAATCTGTTTTTCTATTTATATCCATAGTAGACAGTAGTCATCAGTTATAATAAAATTTATGCACATAATTATAGCTGACTCTTTGAACTAACATGTTTAAAGTTATAAATTATTGTCTTGGGATAAAGGGAATGTAATGATATAAAAAGTTATAATTTTAGATATACAGTACTGTAGCGCTTCACAACATTTAATGAGGTTTATTGACTTATATTATAAAGTGGTTGTTGTATATTATTCTCTTCACAGAATTTTAATTTTTGCTTCTTGCACATAAAACTCTCAATTTGTCCGCTGCAAGCAGTAGTCATTTTCAGTATCTAAAGAGCTGTTATGCCCAGATGATGGATATAAATCCCTTTTGAGCATTCTGTTGACAATGTTGATTAAGACCTTCTTGTATTGTTGTCGCAGCAGTGAATAAACAAACGGATCTGAAGCAACCTTGCTATATGTTAGGCACTTACTTAGGATTCCCCACTGCTGATTAATTGTTACAAATGGAAGGAGTTCTATTAACCTGCAAAGAAATAATAAAAGGTAATACAAAACTTTGAGAACATACCCAATGTATATCTGACAAAAACCTACCCAAATCTCTTGTCAATGACTCTTTCATAAATATGATTATGTGGGTTTGTGTTTATCATATTCCATAAGTGAATCTTGTTCAAAGATCTTTAGCTATTAGGTCTTCGTTTCCATTAACTTGACTTACTATTCTTAAACTTACCTAGAGTTGCAATATCTGAACTATTTCAAATAAAAAGTTCCATTTCAAATGACATTAGCAAAAATGGTATTATCTATCTATCTATCTATCTATCTATCTATCTATCTATCTATCTATCTATCTATCTATCTATCTACCTGAGTTTCTACATACACACAAGACATTTTTTGTCCTGTCTGCTTGCATTTCTGCCCACCAGTGCTATTAGTGATTAATGTAAAAAGAGGTTTGAAAGACTACTTCTTACCGGTACACTGGTGGGGTTACATTCATTCTAACTAGTTATTTAACCGAGTGAAATATGCATGAAATCATTTATACTCACCTAGTAATCACATAAGGGGCGAAACAGATAATAAAAGAGCCTATAAAAATGCTGATTTTCTTGGTGGCCCTTTGCCTTCTCTTTTTCTGTTCAACAAGGCAGCGTTGCTTAACACTGTAACCAAAGCAAAGTAAATATATTGGCTGAGAAATTTGCCACATATTTAGGGATATTCCAATTAACAGCAAGGTTTCAGAATGATAGGTAATTCAGAGCATTAAAAGAAATTACACAACCAAATGAAATTTAAATCTTTCCTGTATATTTACTGACAATTTAGCCATATAGCGCGGATGTTAAATGATTTTACTAATATTGTTGTGGGTGAAAATAACTTACTTACATTTCTGTTTCCTACACCAAGTTCTAAATCAGCCTTGAATGAAGCTGCAGAAATAATCATCCATCGTTTCATTGTAATTATTAATTTGCAAAAATTATTGATATCCTAAATAAAGTGTTTGTGTCACGTGTAATAATAATAATTCGTTTTTTTTTTTAAACTTTCGTCAGCATTCAGTGGATGTCACGTAACTCGCGCCCTTTCACACGTTTTTCAAAATACTTACACATTTTACATAAATACAGTAAATGAAAGATACCTTGGATGGATATCTACCAGCAGAAGCAGCATCTGCATGGTAATAATGTCTATCCTCTTGCAATGAAACCTTGCTACTTTTAAAACCTTTAGATATGTGAAGCATAAAATGAGCAGAGAAAGCATAAAACTTGTGGCATGAAACACGATGGTAAACACGGTAAAATTTCTCCGTTCACGTTCTTCTTTTAAGCGCAGTGTGCATGTTGCATAAATGTGATTGTAGTCAACCCAGGAAAAAAGCAGCGAGACCATGGCAAAGGTAAGAGAATGAAGCCATGAGTAGCACATCATAAATAAGGCATCCTTGTATCGCATTTTGTTCGAATAGCTCAGGGGAAACACCACAGCTATCCATTTGTCAATGCTGAGAGCTGCCATGCTTAGCATCGTGTTGATAGTCAGGAAAGTCTCCAAAAAGCTTACTGCTCGACAGATACAGTCGCCAAAAGGTTGTTGATGCTTAACAATTCCAAGCAAAGTGGATGGCATGTTCAAAACAGTGATGAGCAAATTACAAAATGATAAGTTCATAATGAAAATACCTGGCACTTGCTTGCGGATTTCGGTGCTGCAGATGAAGCACAGCAGCACCAACAAGTTAGATATTAATGAAACAATCACAACAACAGTAATGAACACTGCAAATAGAATTTCGGTGAAGTCCATCGCTCAGAAGTACAGTTTGCACGTGATGATTATATTCAAACTTCGATAAGAAGGCATCTCTTAAATGACAGTTTCTGCCGTGCATTTCCCTCGTATTCTTTTTTGCTTCTCATTCTCCGTGTCCAAGATCTCGTTTTCCATGCACTCGGCAAGAATTTAAATCTCCCAAAGTACTGTAGGTTATGGGAAGGAACTATCCAGCGTCCTGAAACTGAAGACTCCTCTCAACTATGCCCAAACATTTAATCATTCATTTTAAGCCTACACAAGCATTCCGTGTACTCCACGCTACCAGATATATCATCACCGTCGCTCTGTATTGAATAACAGACGGCTTGATTTTACAGTCGTCTGCCGCCGGCAGTAAAACGAAATGAATAGTGTAGGCTCGACTTGATCATACGTTTATCAGTGGCGCCTCACAGCGATCATGCGCAGGAGATTCTCTCCCACGAAAATGCACACACACTAACACACCATGGGACAAATCCTCATGAAATTTTAATCGCATGTCACTTTTATTAGTGTAAAGGGCAATGATCAAATGTGAGAGCTGCTTTCAGTCAATTGTTCTTACATGAATCATCAAGAATGATGTAGCTTTTTATGTAATTACTTTTATTTTTTAAATAGCACATCCGACATACTATATTCCCCATTGAAAGAGAACAGCGGGGCCCTTTTTATAGATAATACTTTGTAGGTACTAGAAATGTCTAATAAATTAACGCAACCCGAAATTCCAGAAACGACGTGGAGACTAACACTTATTCACAGCTAGAGAATCAGATAAATAATTGCTTTACACAGAGCCTGACAATAAGCACCAACGAAGCAGCTTACATAAAATATAACATTATAGTAGAAGACAAAACGCCACAATAGCTGTTCAAAGAGGAACACAGCGTAACATAAAAAGACTTCAGTAATCAGAACTGGAAAAAGTCACAGTCAGTACCAATTTTCCAGTTTATTACTCTAATTGCTTAAAAAAAAAAAAAAAAGGTTATTTTTAAAGAAGCTAGGATGCTGTCTTCGTGCTCGCGTGGGTTTTTCTCCGGCTGCTTAGATGCTCCTCACTCATCAGAAGACGTGGTGTTAAGTAAACCGGCAGCTCTAAACTGGCACAATGTGAGTGAGATCGCGTTTGTGCCTGAGTGTGCCCACAGCGACGAGGTTCCCGTCTTTGTTTCCTGCTTTGCACCTGGTGTTACCGGGATAGACTCTGTCTCCCCGGGAATCTGCACCGAGGGTTTAATAATGATTGGAAAAACTGAATCTAAGTGACATCTTGTTTTTGTAAAGGTGTCCTTTATGAACTCAAGGTGGAAAAACCAAAACAAATCTTTGCTGCTTAAAAAAGAACACCCGTTACCAAGAGACTCTCCAAGTATGATTTTAACGATGTTTTAATTTTATTATGCAGAATAAACCAATCAAAATGCATCAGTTGCACATAAAAATAGCTACAAGAAGTTACTCACCACATCTGCTTTAGTCCTCTCACTGTGTCATATAGGGTTTGCACCTTATTGTCATCAACAACCCATGAAGATTTACTTTATAAATACTGTAAGAAAATGAATTTATATTAAGTTAAATTTCACATTTATTGTCATTCGTACACATAATAAAATTCTTACTTGTCTGTCTCCTTCAGAATATTGAGAATAATAGAATATTGTAGAATATCGGAAACAGACACAAAGAAGAGGGATTATATCACACATTACATGAAACACATATGCAAAGCCATGTCTTTTTCACTGCAAGTGGCTGTTGAGTAACTTTATGATCTGTTGATTAAAACGGCCTCTGAATGCATACAACTGTGAGAGCTAATGTTTCTGTTTCATGTACCAGAATGGAGAAGGAAGAAAAGAAACTGCAGGATAGCTGAGGTGTTTAATAATACTCTATGCCTTTCTAGGACAGCTTGTTTCATATTGCCAAGAATATTTGTGCTTTTTTATTGGATTTCATTTTTTAAATATATTTATTGCAACATGAGTTCCTATCTTTTTGTGACATCATTTTACAAGCAATTTCCTGTATATTTTTCTTATGGCCTTGATAATTTGGGTGCTGTTGTGTTGTGTATACCATCAGTGCTCGTTGCTAGTCACAAGTGCCAGTGACGTGAAGTATGAGATATCATCACAACGCTGCTAGATAAAAAAAAAATAAATAAAGGAAAACCCTTTGGAAAGACTAGTTCTTCATCATTTACATTTAAACAAGGTATTTGATAATGCTTTGCTTGGCTTTGACTACATTTTGGTTTTGACAATGATTATTGTATTATGTCTTGGTCTGGGTCAATACTTCATATTTTTGTGCTGTGATCCATGATGGATTAATAAATATCCTTTTTTGACACGTTCCTTTACTAGAAACAGCAAATCAATTAATTTTTAACTCCATTTGGACTTACCACGGTCCAGCATGAATGTAACATTTTTACATGCTGAGCAGAAGCAGCCCGTCATATTCTGTGCTGATGTCACCACACTCTGTAGTTGTTTGTCGCCCTGAGCTGAGCTACGGACATACCCAGGATGTCATGCAGTTCATGAAGGCAGATTCCACTGTACACTAATTACATTTATGAGCATAGATGGAGGCACCTTTGGGTTTCCTCAGACATTTAAGTGAGCTAAGGCATTGGTGAGCATTCTTGAGTACAGCTTAGATTTGTTGTGCCTGCTTTAGGTTGTCAGTGATAGTGATATCAAGTATTAAATAAAGCTGACCCTTCTCTACAGCATTCCCCAGTTTGGATGGGAGTGTGACCTTCCTCCTGCTTCCTGAAGTCTTGACTATTTTCACTATTTTAATGTCAAGAGAAAGTTAAGAGAAAACCTACTTCCCTGGCAGCACTGTGTCAGAAGACAAACAACTTCTCGGTATTTTTTATTATCTATGTACCAGGATGATATAAAATGAAATAGATATTGCATCCTCTGTGGACTGGTTTTCATGATGTGCAAGCTAAAGGTATTAACTATATAGAAAATTCTGTTTAATGGTTCCAAGCACCACTATGTCAAAGCATTTCAGGATGAAGGAGGTGAGTGGCAGCAGTCTATAGTCATTATGACAGTCCAGTTTTTTGTCAAAGGCAAAATTGTTATCATTTGGAACCAGTTGTAGACCAAAGATTCTCTCAATGAGATAGTAAAGATGTTACTACTTGCAAAAGGCTTTGCAAAATGTGTTCTGAAATTCTTTCCAAACCAGACACCTTATGGATGTTGAATGATATAAAAGTCCTTCTTATGTGATCCAAAGAAACAAAGGAGACAGAAAAATGTGATGCTTAAAGTAGCTGCTTGGAAGATAGGTTGTTTTTAAGACATAAGCAAATGTTGAAAAATGAATCTCATCTAGGATCGAAAATTTGATGTGGCTGGATTATCTGTAGTCAAGTACAGACCCTGCCAAAGTTTAGGTACTGCATATCTCAAATGAATAATAGCTTTAAAACCAAATGTAGGTTAAAGCTTCACTTCTTGTCATTGGCAGTATAATGATGAAATTCTTTTATATTTATCTGGGGGCATTCACCACACTTTCTTTCTCATTTCCAAATGTTTGCTACTTTTTATTAAGTATGTTTACTTCATCTATATACAGTAACTAGCAACATCCTTAATGATAACATCTTCTTCTTCTTCTTCTTCTTCTTCTTCTTCTTCTATGTGGGGTTGATGTGCTTAATCACCCTCCTCACCTGTCAAGCCCATTTCTTTCAGATCTCCTTTTACTTTAACCCTTCACCTATGCTTTGGCCTCTTCTACTTTTTCTTCTCCTGTACTTCCATTCCCATCTCTTTATTGCCCACATATTCATTGTCTCTCCTTATCCCATGTCCATACCACTTCAGCCTGCTTTCTTTTACTTTCTTAGATATCTCTGCCACTTTTGTTGCACCGCTGATTGTTTCATTTCTTATTCTGACCTTTTTTTGTTACTCCACACATCCATTTCAACATTCTCATTTCTGCCATATCTCCAGCCTTCTCCTGTGCTCTCTTTACTGCATATGTCTCAGCTCCATACATTACTGTTGTTCTTACCACTGTCTTAAAAACCTTACCTTTAACCTTTGCTTTAATTCTTTGATCACACAATATTCCTGATACCTTCTTCCGATTATTCCCTGCATTCTGTGGGGTCTCTGTATCTAGTTTTCCAACTAAGGCTACCACTGATCCTAGATATTTAAATGTATCCACTCTTTTCAATAGCTCTCCCTGCAGGCTAACTTCTGAATCCTAAGCATCATTAAACCTCATATATTCTGTCTTCTTACTATTTATCTTCAGTCCTCTACCTTCCAAAGCCCCTCTCGATTCATCCATCTTCCTCTCCACTTTCTCTTTTCTGGTATTACACAACACATTGTCATCAGCAAAAAGCATGCACCAGAGGGACTGGCCTATTATCTCTTGATTCAACACATCCATAACCAGATCAAAGAGATGAGGATTTAAAGATAATCCCTGGTTCAAACTTACCGCAATACTTCCTTTAATTCGTGTCTTCACTCTCTCATAAATATCCTGGGCAATCCTTGCATACTTCTGTTGTCTTCCTTTCTCTTTCACGCACCTACAGACATCTTGATATGGCACTCTATCACATGACTTTTCCAAGAGAATAAACACCATATGTAATCCTTTTCTTTTTCAATGCTTGTGAATAAGCCGTCTCAATGCAAAGACTGCATCAGTTGTTCCTTTGCCTGGAGTAAAACCAAACTGCTCCTCCCCTATGGTGGTCTCTTCCCTAAGCCTTCTGTCTATAACCCTTTCTCAAATGGCAACATTTTCCTTAATGGCAACATTATATACAGTATTCATACAATGTCATTACCTGTAAACATTCAAGAACAGTACCAAGAGATTTTTGAGTTGTCAGTGTCTGTAGTTTTTCCGTCATAATCTTTCTTGTTGTCTGACAGTTTGGTGCTGCTCTTCAGAAAGGTTGTGTGGGTAATTCATTTTTTGTTCACTGTCTAGGTGCAAGACTTGCTGCCACAGATCTTTGGATAATATCGCTCTGTGATTTGTCATACGTTGTCTTTGATGTTCTAAGGCATCTTGCCTGTTCTGGTTGTTCTGGCATGATGTAGATGTTTCTGCTTCTGTGTGTTGGTGTGAGTATGTAGGCCAGCAAGACCATTTCTGTAGGTTGCAGTTAGGCTGTATGTGCCTTTTCATTTTATTGCAGTGGGTAGCGCTGCTGCCTTGCAGTTAGGAGAACCGGGTTCACTTCCCGGGTCCTCCCTGCATGGAGTTTGCATGTTCTCCCTGAGTCTGCGTGGGTTTCCTCCAGGTACTCTGGTTTCCTCCCGCAGTCCATAGACATGCAGGTTAGGTGCATTGGCGATTCTAAATTGTCCCTAGTGTTTGCTTGATTTGTGGGTGTGTGTATGTGTGCACCCTGCGGTGGGCTGGCACCCTGCCCGGGGTTTGATTCCTGCCTTGCGCCCAGTGTTGGCTAGAATTGGCTCCGGCAGACCTCCGTGACCCTGTAGTTAGGATATAGCAGGTTGGATAATGGATGGATGGATGGGAGGATTATGTTGAAGTGAAGGAAAAAGGAGGTGTAAAATGGTAGTGTCATAATACAGTTTTGGTGAGTACCTTGAAGTGAAGGAAATATTTATTATGTACTTTAATATGTTCAAACCTAATTAATCTAATTTACAGCTCTAGGATGCTGCCCCTTATGCCAGTTATATCAACTTTAATATAGGATCTACACAGTTATATGTATACAAGGCCAGCCTACAACTTAACTTAAAATAAACCTTAACTTCACATTTTTGTTTAAGTAAGAAGAACACCAGTGTAACCTGGTTCAGACAAAAACCTATTCAGACATTATCCATCCATCCATCATCCAACTTGTTATATCCTAACTACAGGGTCATGGCAGTCTGCTGAAGCCAATTTCAGCCAACACAGAGCACAAGGCAGGAAACAAACCCCGGGCATGGTGCCAGCCCATCGCACACACCCACACACACACACACACATCAAGCACACGCTAGGGACAAGAATCACCAATGCACCTAACCTTCATGTCTTCAGACTGTGGGAGGAAACCCGAGTACCCAGAGAAAACCCACACAGACACAGGGAGAACATGCAAACTCCATGCAGGGAGGACCACTGCACCACTGTGCCACCCATATTATATTATATTATATTATATTATATTATATTATATTATATTATATTATATTATATTATATTATATTGATTTAAAACCACACTGATGTAAGGAAATAATTACAATAAATTGAACTGAATAACATATTATAATGTAGTATGTATTGTATATTATGCACTTTGAATTCTGAAATAGTAGCTGAAAGACTAGCAGAGTTAAAAATTTATAGAGTATAACAATATAAAGGGTGGCATGGTGGCACAATGGTAGCGCTGCTGCCTCGCAGTAAGGAGACCTGGGTTCGCTTCCCGGGTCCTACCTGTGTGGAGTTTGCATGTTCTCCCCTTTTCTGCGTGGGTTTCCTCCCACATTTCAAAGACTTGCAGGTTAGGTGCATTGGCGATCCTAAAATTGTCCAGTGTGTGTGTGCCCTGTGGTGGGCTGGTGCCCTGCCTGGGATTTGTTCCTGCCTTGCACCCTGTGTTGGCTGGGATTGCGGTGGGCTGGTGCCCTGCCTGGGATTTGTTCCTGCCTTGCACCCTGTGTTGGCTGTGATTGGCTCCATCAGACTCCTGTGGCCCTGTGTTAGGATATAGTGGGTTGGATAATGACTGACTGACTGCTAATAATACAAAAGTGTTATATATTTTATATAGCAGTCATTATTTAGGCAAAGCATGTAGATTTAACAGAATAACTTTAAATAATGTTCTGGGAAAGAATAGACTGTAATACTGTGTAAGATAATTAATGTAATTTCATAATTAATTGTGAAATTAGTCTAAAACAGAATAAAATATTCTTTCAGTTTGGACACTTAATATGTTAATTTTCAACATGTAGGGCATGTTGTTTCCATTTGCCATTTACAGTAGCCTGTATATCTTTTTTTAGTCATCATTAATGTCAATTAATGAATTCATAATACAGTAATTTTAACAATTATTGCAAATATAATGATACAATTATGCATCTATCCAGTCATGCCTTTTTAACTTGCACTTTCCATTAAGAGTCAAAGGCAGGGCCGGATTTAGATGAAAAGAGGCCCTAGGCTATTCCACTTATGAGGCCCTTTCACCTCCCATTTTTAAGTTTGTAAATTACATGAGAGATAATAAAATATATCATTACTGTAATATATATCAATATGTTAAATGAAACATGTTGTGATTGGTACTAACCTTTATAAAAAATGTGGCACGGATAATAAATAAAAAAAAGTCGAGAACACTTATTTGGACATTTATTCTCAGCACCATATATAGTACTTGTAACAATAACTAATCAAACATAACACACAACATTTACAAAGAAAATTCAAATAATGAAAATCTTTGACTACGAAAATAAAATACGCAATAAAAATTATCATATTTTTTATCAAATTCAATTAAATATATTCAATACATTGAAGATTAAACCAAATTCAATTCAGATAAATTTATTTCATAATAATTCGCATTTAAAGTTTAAGTATGAATTTCCATGAATAGCGCGTCTCTTATTATAGTCATTATTTATAAAATAATAAATGTTAATTTCATAATTTCTGAATTTCAAGCACTAATCAATTTAAAAAATAATTCCAAAATATCTTTAATTCAATAGTGAAACTAAATTATCATTTTTCAATCAAGATTGTATGGAACTGTTATTTTGTCTCATTGAAAAAAATAGCAATTATGAATAATGAATTATATATATATATAATCATGAAAATATAAAATAAAGCACGTAATATACATTTTAAAATATACAAATTAAAACATATGTTAAGAACTTACCTAGAATTCCGCGAAATGAAGATTGTCACAAAAAAATTTTTCAATAGTCTATAAACACTTCACTAAAGTATTGAACCTACTGAACTCAAAAGGCGAGAATCAAATGATCATGTACGCAATCCTAAAATAAGAATCTTTTCTAATAACATTAACACGTGTTTCATATTATCGAAGTAACACGAATATAACCGAACGTCGGGATATCAATAGGTCTGTTCGTTTGTCTGTTCCAATCTACACTAATCTGCACTTTATTTATGAAAGAGCAAACCAGAGCTTAGTAGCATAAGGCACGTCAATATTTGCCATAGCAATCAGTGAACGTATGAACTATACTTTGGTGCAATCTAGTATATACAAACGAACAGACCCAATGAGCCGAACGCATTGATCTTGACCAATACATTTTTATGTTTGTTTATTAGTCATATGCGTAGAATTTCTCCTTATTTTCGGTTCAGTGTTTTAGTGTTCAGTATTTTTAGAATAGAGTAATTTTAATTTTGCTAACAATTTGAATGTAGGCCCCTCTTGATCTTGAGGCCTTAGGCTGAAGCCTAGTTAGCCTATAGGAAAATCCGGCCCTGGTCAAAGGGCCAAGAATCTTTACTGGCAGCAATTGTAACAAATCAGGAACAACATTGGACAAAGTAATGATGTAAGTGTATGTTATATTTTTGGTGTAAATATATAAATATGTTTTCTAATTTTTTCCTGTTGATTCCATACTCTACAGTGCATTCATTTATACTGACTGATGCCATAAAGTATTATTTCCAGTAAATGAATAAACAGATTTAATAAAACAGACTACATCAAAAACAAGACATATACTAAGATGTAAAAACAATTATGGTAATGCAGTAATGTATGTTAAATACATGAGCACTGAAGATATTAATACAAATAATTTATTACATTTTAAAATGTATGTGGTTATGCTAATAAATCATTTGGATTAATGACAGTAAAATGAATTACATGCATATATAAATTAATTTTATGTGATTTTAATATACAAATATAGGGGATTTACAGATTACATATATGCTTATGTAAGCCATCCACTGTCATGTTAGGGTCTCTGGGAGGCAAGTCATATTTCATTGGGCACCAAGCAGATAAAATCTAAATAGCACCTTAATTGATCGCAGGTCACACTAATGCTCATACCTGCATCATTGTTCACAGAGGATCTGATTAGAGTCACAAATCTATTTAAAGTTTTTTTTTTAATGATAGACATAACTTTGAGACCAGGAAAAAAATCAATGTAGGCAGAGGGGGAAATATTTGTAATCCTGTTGAGACAGGCTAGGTCAAAATTTTAAACTGTAACTGTAAGGCGGAAGTGCTAATCACTGTGAATCTAACACACCACTAGCTATATTATTTATTGTGGCAATAAGTGACATAACATCAGACGACATTTGAAGCTATATGTATTCTCATCAAAGGAACTATTGCTTTATGGCATGAAAATCATTACTTAGCCTTAATGAGTAATGCCACTTAGTACTTGTTGCTTTTTTTATGCATGAAAGTTATTTTCATTAGAATGGTAAAGTTTGAATTTTGTAATTCGAAAGAAATATCACTTTTCTTAATAAATCCATGAAAGCATTGTTGCCAATAAAAAGGTGCGATTTAGCAGTTCTGTAATAGTAATCATAAAGTAAAAGGCTACTGGAGTTGCCTAAAAGCAAGTAAAAAATCTATTGCCCTTCTTAAAGCAGAGATAATGGAAACTTGGTTATTTTTGATTAAAAGCTTTATAATGGTAGTGATTGCTGCACTTTCTATTTTGTGAATTTATGACTCATCACAGCTTGATTTTTGTACAATTCCAAATTAACTTTATGTGCATGAATTTTATGGTAGTGCAGTATAAATAATTTAAATCAAATACTTTCTCACGTACATATACACTACAAAACAATAATTCACTTTATATAAATTTTATTTGATCTATTTGTGATTGTCTTCAGTTTTACATATAGTACCAAAAGAACTGTCGAAGATGCACTGACTCTTTACTAGCTTTTATAGACTAGGTCAGAATTGTATTAGAGAATTTTAATTCAGCATTTAACACAAACATACTAGAGCTACATTATAGCTATCTCCTCAGTAGGAATTTAGACCATGTCACATGTCTTTCTATCTTTGTCTTGCCAAGAAACATTCTTTAAAGTGTGAAATTGGGCAAATATCAATCAGAGATCCATGCCCTGATCAGAAGGCCTCATCAGGGGTGTGTTGTGCATCCTCTTCTTTTCTCTCTATACGTCAATGGCTGCACCTCCAGTGACCTCTCTATAAAACCTCTTAAGTGTTCCTGATCACAGAAGGAGATGAGGTGCCATAGCTGAAGGAGGTGGTTTGCCTGACAAATTGTTGTGCCCTTAAAACACTGGAATTGAACAAATTAGAAATGGTAGAAATGGTGGTGGATTGTAGCAGATACCTGTCTTGTCTTACACCCTGAATACATATAATGCTACCATTAAAATGGTGTAATCTTTTTAATTTCTTGGTACCATTATTATCCATACTCAGAACTAGTAACTTCATGTATCAAATATCTTAACAGTGCAAGCCAACTTAAAAGTGTATCCTGCCCTTGTCAGTGATTGTGCAATTGTATAGAGCTGTCATTGAAAGGATCCTTCCTTCTTTAATAAATGTCTAGATTTGCAGTACATTTGGTCATTCAAACCGTAAATTGCAGTAAGCCCTTCAGAGACCAGAAAGGATTGTAACCATGAAACTGGACTCTATTCAGCATCTACATACAGTAAAACTCAACTTAGTGGGTGAACATGCCATATAATTAAACACCAAAGTCACACAGATAAAATGTATGACAATCAGTGGCTTAAACTAAGAACAACCAAAAATATAAATTGTCTCCTAATAAAGTCACTCTGTAACCCAAGTTCTTCAAACACTCTTGTTCTACCTAATTTATGTTTACTTTCAAAAACTTACTTTGTAGAAGGCATGATTGCAATTCTATACATTGTCAAATGTTTATATGAATTTAGTGTTTTTTTGCACTGTAGTATAATTTTCTGTTGTTGTATATAATGTGATGATGTCATATGTTGTACATTGTACTTTCAGTTGTATTTTAAAATTGTTACATGGCTTTAACACTAAAACACATTCTTGACAACTACAAAGTATGCATATAGCAGTACATTTCAATTCAATTCATTTTACATTCAGATAAGGTATAAAAAATAAGTCCAAAAAAACTTAGTTTAACAAAACTGAAATGACTGCATGTTAGTACAATTGTTACTGCTGTTCACTAATAGTTGCATGAGACTGGGCTTATACCATGGCTGGGTTCCTGTTTGTCTAAAGTTGACACCTTCTCTGCAGTTTCCCTCCAATATTCCAAAGACTTTAAACTGGCACTATGTGGGTGACAAGGAAACAGGGGCTCATTCCTACCTTGTGTCCAGTGTCATATAGGAAAGACCATAGCTAGTTGTAGCCCTAAAAAATAAATTAAGTGAACTTAGCAAAAAAAAAAGTGCTTAAAGCAGACAGAGGCTGTACTGTAGATGGACTTAAAACCAAGAGCTCATTAAGAGTGTAGACCTGACTAGCTAGGCCAGTTGAAGGTGGTCTTAGAAGGAAAGTGCACTAAACTACCCTTAATTGAAACCCTGCCAGATGACAGTCTTCTGTGCGGTATGTTATTTCACTGATGCGATTGCATAGTGCCAGTTTTGCTGTGGTAGCTTCTTTATACAGTATACAGTTGCAATATTCCATTTAGAACGTCTGTGATGCATTTCTGCAGTGATGTCAGCAACATGCAACCTCAAAAGGGTCCTTTTAGCAGCTGTGTCATTTGAATTCAGGGATATTAGTCTTTTACGTGATTTCATGTCACTGTGAAACTACTTTAAATTGGCTTGTCTGGTTAATTGTCTTCTAAGCTCAGTTCAGCCAATGAAATGCCTTCTGAATACTTCTAGCAAAACGTGTGAGGTTTTTGACACATTTGTTAAACACAAAATAAAGGATATTAGAAGTAGCATAATACATGCCTTTAAAATGAATTCATTTGAATTCTAGCATGACCTTTTTAGAGTATTAAATTCATTCACTAAAATAAGTTTACCTGAACTCTGTAGAACAATTTCTTAACTTAAACACTCCACTTGTGTCCTTGACCCAATCCTAACAGGATTTTTTAAAGATGTCTCAGACTTGCTCATTGAAAGGGTACATGACATAGTGAACTCATCATTACATACCGGGGTCCTCCCAGAATGTCTGAAGACTGCAACAGTTAAACTAAAAAGTGATCTTGACTCCTTAGTACTTGACAACTTTAGACCTATTTGTAACTTGCCTTTTTATGTAAAATTCTAGAAAAACAAGTTTTTCAGTAGTTAAATGACTATTTAAACAAACATTCTATTCTTGATAAGTTTCAGTCAGGTTTTAGAACAAATCAAAGTACAGAAACTGCACTGTTTAAAGTAGTCAATGACTGTGAGTTAATGCAGACAGAGGCCACATATGTTCTTCCTCTACTAGACCTGAGCACAGCATTTGACACCATAACTGCAGTATTGTAATAAATTGCCGTAGTCAATGGGTAGGCCTCTCTGGCAGTGTTTTAAGCTGGCTTCAGTCTTATTTAATTCACAGAAAATTCTTTGTTATTAGTGGTGATTGTAGTTCATGGATCCATGCTATTGTGCACAAAGTACCACAAGGTTATATTCGGGGCCCACTGTTATTTTCAATCTACACACTCCCAGTAGGCCAGATGATATCAAAATGCAAGGTGAACTACCACAGCTATGCAAATGACATGTGGGTTTATTTATCTGTTGCACATGATAACCTGACCCTCTGAACTCTCCGATCCATTGTTTGTCTTTTAATTCAGAATGAAGTAGTAGTAGTAATTTCCTCCAGCTAACTAAAAAAAAAAAACTGAAACCTTATTCATTAATAAATCATTATAAAGCCTTAAATAATCTTGCCCCATCTTATATATCGGAATGTCTGACACTTTATATTTCAAATTGTAACCTCAGATCCTCAAGTGAGTATCTCCTTAGAATTCCAAGAACAAAACTTAAAAGTGGTGAGGCGGCCTTCTGCTCTCATGCACCTAAAATATGGAATAAAAACTGCTGAAAACACTTTACTTTAACATGGCTTTCTCATAATTTCACTGTAATTAAAATCCTGATACTCTATATCTCCAACTCATTATAATAACTATTCATGGTGGTTCTAAAATCTGTACTAACCCCTACTCTCTCTTCTGTTTCCTTTTCCGGTATCCATCTACTCAAAGCACCGTGATGTTCCAACAATGATGGATGGATTAAAAGCCAGAAGTCTGTATGACCATCAACATCAAGTGACTCCGTGAGAACCCTAACTACAAAGAGGACTATTTCATTTATGTTAGGTAGAATGCCCAGAGGGGACTGGGTGGTCCCGTGGCCTGGAACCCCTGCAGATTTTATTTTTTTTTTTCTGTTGGACCTTACTCCTTTTCTATGTTAACTAATGATGTCTTATTTTAATTTCTTATTTTGTCTTTTATTTTTATTTTCTTATGTTAAGCACTTTGAGCTACTTTTGTATGAAAACGTGCTATATAAATAAATGTTGTTGTTGTTGATTAATACAAATGGAAATAGTGAGGGTACTAGAAATAAACTAGACCCCTTATCATTAAAAGTCAAAATAGAAGTAAAGAATTTGGGTATAAGGATCCTGACTAAAATTTAAATCGCATAATAATCAGATTACTGATTCTATATTTCCAACTTAAGGAAGATTGCAAAAGTTAGACCTCTTATAAAGATGCAAAATACTAAGAAATTAATTTTTGCTTTTGCTTTTTGTCAGATAGGTAACTGTAATGCCCTCCAAACTAGTCTACCTAAGAGATTGATCAATCGTTTGCAGTTACGTCAAAAGGCTGCAGCAAGGATATTAAGCAGATAAAGAAAATCTGAGCACAACTCTCCATTCTTAGCATTGTTACATTGGTTACCCATGTCCCTTAAAATTGACTAACATAAAATAATGGTGTATAAAGCCTTAAATAATCTTGCTTCATCAGGACTTAGATCACTGAGGTAGTCACATAGGCCAACAATTTGATGTCATTTTCAACTCATGTAAACAAAACCTTGAGAGAAAAGAACCTGACTATTGCTACATTGGATGAGGCCAACAGCACCAGTCATTTTGAAGAAGATTAAGTAAGTTGGGAAAATTGTAACACATAATATATTAAGGCAAAATATATATTGTCTTAATATATATATAACAGATAATTTACTTAATTATCTGTTCTCTGTAAAGAAAGGCCAAAGTGTGGGTCAGCAGAATACACACAGTTAAAAGTATCCAGTACAACAGGCCCTGGGAAAATGCACTAAAGCTTCAGTAAGGATATTAGAAAAAGCAGACAGACAACAAATAAAACAGCACTATGCTGGTGTCCTGCTTAAAATCATTTTTCTATATTTGTTTCCCTATCCCTTTCAATCATATGACTGCTGTGTGATGAGTGTTGCCAAGTAACAGAAGTAAATGGGTGGGTTACTGGTAAAAATCATGAAAAAAGGGTGGGATGGGGCCCAGCCCAGATGTGTACATGACCATTATCCCTGAACTACACACAGTCTGTCAGTGCTTGTCTATTTGCTTTAAATAGCATTTTCTGTACTTATGATGCTGTCATTGATTGAACAGTCAATTATGTAGAAAGGTGTATCTGATAAAGTGGCCTCTCAGTGTATGATTTCAGCATCATTTTACTATTTATAAAATCAAAAACAAACAGCTGCAATCATTATAACACCTAGAAGGATATTAGTTTTTGTACTTCACTTTTATCTTTGACGTATTTATAAGGTTTTTCACATTTTCAAATAATTGCATTCATTATCTGTATCTTTTTTAGTGTCCTGTTTATTCACTAAAGGGAAAAACGATCTAGAATAGAGTAATATATCATACAATTCTCATCTCCTTTCATTTGGTTTATTTTTAGTTATAATAATACTTGTATTTATCATAAATTAATCTTAATGTCCCACTGATGTATTATACTGAAATATAGCTACTATTGTGCACTAAATATACATAAAATCCTGTTTTATTAGTATCCAAGTTAAAGAATATGAATCTAAATTTATACACTACACCACATGTGGTCAAGCACATGTTTTTTAAAATAGCTGATTTCTTATAGTTTAAGAAAGATTTCTTTAAATATTAATCATTTTTTTCTTTTAGCTAGTACCACAGTGATAAGAAGTCTTGCCTCTTAGCAATAGGAACCAGATTTGGTTTTTGCCTGGCTCCTTTCTGTATGGTTATTACAAGATCATTTACAGGTTTTAGGTTGGCACAGTGGTGCACTCGCAATAAGGAGGCCAGGGTTTTTGTCTTAGGTCCTCCCTGCAAAGAGTTTGCATGTTCTCCCCAAGTCTTAATGGGTTTCCTCCAGGTGATCATGACATGAAGGTTAGGTTAATTGGTGGCATTAAAATTGGCATAATGTGTGTGTGTGGTGCCCTGTACAGGGTTTGTTCTTGCCTAGTGCCCTGTGTTAGCTGGGATTGGTTCCATTTCCCACCCCATCATGGTCTGGATTAATCAGGATAGAAAATAACATAACATTTAAGGGTTTTCTCTGGATAGTCTGATGTACTTTGCTGCTAACAAATACTGGATTCATTTGTAGATTGCACCTAATGATGCCAGGAGAGTCTCTGACTGACCACAATATTAAAATAGAAACTCACTGGTTTTACAGTGAGTGCTTGTATTATTTTGCTTTCTAGAACTGAGAGTTGATCACCTGGTAGAGACAGAAGGACCCTATTTTCTGAAGAGCATGAAAGGACGATGATCAGTATCATTATAGTCAAAAACAGGATTCACTTGCTGGAGATACAACAGAGGGTTATTGAGGACCAAGAAATCTTCTGAGGGAATGATGCAGTCAGCATTTCCACAACTGACTGCATTCAACGAAAGAACAGGTTGACGATAAAACAGTTCTATCACATTCCTTTTAAAAGGAAATGCCTGGAATATATGCAGGCCTGATTTTTTCATACCATGTGTAGTATTTGATCGTACTTACAATATTTTTTACTGTACTGTAATGGACAGCACTATATAGTGCAGAACAAACTGAATTTATGGCCTCCTTTTTTGTGAATGTCACTGCCCAGCAAGGGGGGGAATGTGACAATGTGTGTCACCATCAGCTACCGACATGCCATCCTTGGTCCATACGACACCATACTTTTGCTGGCCTTCATTTATATCATTTATACCAACTCAACCAGAGGGAGCCAGCACAACCAGAGCAGCCATGTTATGTTGTAGTTTGGGACAATGTCAGTTTCCTACGGACTGCTCTGGTTTAGACTGGTTAGATAGATAGATAGATAGATAGATAGATAGATAGATAGATAGATAGATAGATAGATAGATAGATAGATAGATACTTTATTAATCCCAAGGGGAAATTCACATAATCCAGCAGCAGTATACTGATACAAAGAAACAATATTAAATTAAATAGTAATAAAAATGAAAAAAAATTAAATAAAATTAATGTTAGCATTTACTCCCCCGGGTGGAATTGAAGAGTTGCATAGTGTGGGGGAGGAACGATCTCCTCAGTCTGTTAGTGGAGCAGGACAGTGACAAAAGTCTGTCACTGAAGCTTCTCCTCTGTCTGGAGATGACACTGTTTAGTGGATGCAGTGGATTCTTCATGATTGACAGGAGTTTGCTTAGTGCCCGTCGCTCTGCCACAGATGTTAAACTGTCCAACTTTAATCCTACAATAGAGCCTGCCTTCTTAACAAGTTTGTCCAGGCGTGAGGCGTCTTTCATCTTTATGCTGCCACCCCAGCACACCACCGCGTAGAAGAGGGCACTCGCCACAACCGTCTGGTAGAACATCTGCAGCATCTTACTGCAGATGTTGAAGGATGCCAACCTTCTCAGAAAGTATAGTCTGCTCTGACCTTTCTTACATAGAGTATTAGTATTGGCAGTCCAGTCCAATTTGTCATCCAGCTGCACTCCCAGATATTTATAGGTCTGCACCCTCTGCACACAGTCACCTCTGATGATCACAGGATCCATGAGGGGCCTGGGCCTCTTAAAATCCACCACCAGCTCCTTGGTCTTGCTGGTGTTAAGGTGTAAGTGGTTTGAGTCGCACCATTTAACAAAGTCTTTGATTAACTTTCTGTACTCCTCCTCCTGCCCACACCTGATGTAGCCCACAATAGCAGTGTCATCAGCGAACTTTTGCACGTGGCAGGACTCCGAGTCTTATTGGAAGTCTGATGTATATTGATTGAACAGGACCGGAGAAAGTACAGTCCCCTGCGGCGCCCCTGTATTGCTGAACACAATGTCAGACCTGCAGTTCCCAAGATGCACATATTGAGGTCTGTCTGTAAGATAGTCCACAATCCATGCCACCAGGTGTGAGTCTACTCCCATCTCAGTCAGCTTGTCTCTAAGGAGCAGAGGTTGGATGGTGTTGAAGGTGCTAGAGAAGTCCAAAAACATAATTCTTACAGCACCACTGCCTCTGTCCTGGTGGGAGAGGGATCGGTGTGGCATATAGATGATGGCATCCTCCGCTCCCACCTTCTCCTGGTATGCGAACTGCAGAGGGTCGAGGGCGTGGCGGACCTGTGGCCTCAGGTGGCGAAGCAGCAGCCGCTCCATGGTCTTCATCAGATGTGACGTCAGAGCAACAGGCCGGAAGTCATTCAGCTCACTAGGACGTGATACCTTTGGGACAGGGGTGATACAAGATGTTTTCCAAAGCCTTGGGACTCTCCCCTGTTCCAGGCTCAGGTTCACCAACAACTGCAGATTCAGCAATATCTTTCTGCCTGCATTGTCTCCTTTCCTAAACCCTTTTTCAGCATGGCAGTGGATGGTCTACAACGGAGAACCCTACATTTGGGTTTTACCTCCTCCAGGCCATGGAGGGAGTTTGTTTGGATATCACAGTTGAGGCCTGCCAGAGATGGATAAGGCATGCAAGTCTTTCTTCCCCCACATGCCTGGCCATGGCTCATATTTCCTTGGATGTAGATGAGATTCTCTGCGCTGACCCTGACCAGAAAAGAGATGCTTTAGCTACGTAGAATTGTCTTTATTTATTGAGTTGTACATTAGACATTTTTTGTAATTTTTCTGCATTTGTTATTTATATTGTGCCCATTGTGTACAGAGGTTGGGGGGGTATAAGTAACATTACCCATTGCAGTAACCGGGTTTACAGTAGTGTTTTGAATTGATCTAAGCATGATGTAAGGCATGTAAGAGTGATGGCGGGTTACATGGTTTTGAATGGAGAGTTTGTTTTGACCTGTAAGTTTGAAGTTTGGGGAGTTGAGTGTGCAGTTATGGAATTATGTTTAGAGTTTTGGGAAATGGAGCCTAATTTTAAGAAAGTGTATTATACTTTATTGATTCAGTAGTTTTATCCAATTCGTGGACCATCAGTATCCATTCATTGAACTGATTATGTTAGTTGCCTACATCTTGTGTTTTCAACTTCTGTCTGATATTCTTTCAATAACTTTCTTGATTCATACATCAACATCACTAAAGGTATATACTCACTGAAAGAGGTTTTAGTGGTGGTGCTATGCAAAAGGTGGGATCTGAGTGAAGGAGAACTCAGCTGATATCATCAGGAATCACTGTGCTTGCAGTGCTTAGAGGCTGTTCTTGGATAAACATAAAATAATTCCTATTGCTCACCACATATACAAAATAAGATGCTTCTGAGGGCCTTTGCAATCTAGATGTTGAGGGTTTTGACTGGTCACTGGCAGACACCAAAGTGCAAATGTCTGAACTGAAATGGATCATGGTGTGGCTCCACAACATAATGCTTGGCATAGTCAACAGGATGTGTGGAGGGTAGTGGTGGTGGTGGCATCACCAGGAAGCACTCTGGCTGCATTGTTTACAGGCTGTCACTGTGTGCACAAGAGTTGGAGAACTTCTACTGCATAGGGCATAGAAAAGAGAGTGAATTCTGAAGGCCTTTATAATCCATTTAAATGCATTTCAACATAATCAGTTCCCCATCAATGGAGGTAGCATCACTGCCCATATTGATTCAACCCAAACCCACACATACACAGGAAATATGTGCTTCAAGTGATTTTTTTATTTAACTGGCTATAACTTTATTATCCTTCACTCAGTATTCATGTTCTACCACTCAAAACAGTCAGGCATTTCTCTTTCAGAATTTTTAAACTTTGAGAATATACAGAACCAATGGGATTGTATCCTTTTAAAGGGCAGATCTTAATCTCAGAATATATATAGATGGTAAAGAATTTATACTGTGTATCCAAATAACAACAATAAATGTTGATTGTGGCATCATTTGAAAGTTGAAACACCCCTCTAATTTGGCTGGGGCTGAGTTTAAAGGGATAATTTATCTTGATGACTAACAGTGTATTTGTCAGAAACTCATTTTTGATGTTTTGCCTTATGCTTCAGTTTTTGCTTTTGCAGAATTTTTTTGTGTGTGTGCTTCACATTGCTAGCCCTGTGATGTGCATGTTTTACATTGCATATTATCTTTGCCTTGGTTCACAGTAAAGAACATCCAAACTTTGAACATAAAACTTTAAAGGGTGACCTTTGTAGAGAATTTGTTTCAAAGGAAAATGTTCTGGGGAAGGTTTTCTGATTTTAATCTCGAGTTTATATTCACATTACTTTTTTTTTTTCCTTTCAATGTTGATGAGCATTCCTTCCTTCCTGTAAACTGACCATTACTGTTAGTTTGACTATTCTTTTGTATTCTTCACAATTTAATAATGCAAAATCAATCCCTGGCAGTTTTAAATCAGATTGATATGGCTGGGGTCCTCAATTATACTGAATGCAAAATAATTAAATATTCCAAATTGAATAAATTCAGAAATATTTTCAATTGCCATCTTGGTAAGAACCTGTTCAGTTTACTGCAACCCACTCTATGGGCCTCCAAGCCAAACCAGTATCAGTCTATGCTGCTTATTAAGTCCCTACTGTATTTTCAAATCCACAGTGAAGAGTCAACTGTTCTAAACTGCATTGTTAAACTGAGATTGTTATGTTTGATATTGGGGAAATAATCTCTCTCATTACCTTCAGTGTCACATTGACACTCTTGTCTTCAGTATATTTCAATAGTTTCTTTTTAGTAATCTAATTTAAATATTACTTGGTTGTAATGTACTTTGGAATACTAGTTATTTTGTAATCAGATATAAAATGACATGTTGTGACCCTGTAGTAAAGAAAGAATATTCAAAAATTGAACAGGCAGGCTCATCATTTTTATTTTTTAACAGATTCAGTATTTATTCTTCAGTAGAACCTGATCTTATTTTCAGTTACTATGTCCCCGATATGATTCATGTGGTGACTCATTGCTGTTTGATTACAATAAGAGATTTTGCATTTGCTGAAAATAGAAATGTGTTTAGTGCCTCTCAGTAGATCACAGTTTGACAGCTTTGATAAAATGCTTTAAAATATTTCATCAAGAAGGTTTCACTAATTTTATAAAAGCTTTCCCAGGAGCTGTGTCAGTCTTGAAGAAGTAACCCCATGATAATGTATATAATTAAGTGATGCATGTCTTAAATAAATATAATTGTGTTTATATCAGAACATGTTTTAGTTATTGTAAATAATAACATAACATTCTCAAAATTGCTTACTCTAATTCAGGGGTGTGGGGCACCAGAGTTTTTACCAGCATCACTGAGGAAATAGTCCTGGACAGGGCACCAGTCCATCACAGACTGCTGTAGGAAATGAGTGAGAGGTCTCAGTTTCATGGCACACCAAGGAATGCCAAACAAATGTAGGAAATGATATATGGATGTGAGTAGAAGAATTGATTATCAATCAGTTTTACCTTTGGCAGTGCCTGTAATTAGCTAAATAATTTCTCAAGGCTCCTACTTTATTTTCCTTACCTTTCTCTGTAGGAGGGGTTTCTGGCTTTAAGACTTATATCAATGTAACAAAAGCACATTCATTTTAAAAAGCAAAATAAAACAATTCATTAAGGAATACAATAATTATAGGAATATAATAACTGCATATATATTCGCATACAAGACAGGATGCAAGATATATGACAAAGATGAAGATATATCACTGAAGAGGGCTGGCTGTTTACTGGCTATTTAGAGTTTTAATTTATCTTGGCACAGACAAAACACTTTTATGCTAACAATGCTTTAAGGATGATGTCTGATTTGTGGAATTGGGTATTGCTGCTTCGGGTTCAAATGGAGGACTCTTCTTGTGTTGGACTACAATCTTTGTTCTTGGTACATGGTCATTTCACCCTGTGGTGGTTGCTGTGTAGGCTCTTTGCTGTGTTTTCTGCAACTTCATTGGGCAAATCCTATTCATTCTGGCACAAGAGTACAGGTGCTGAATATCCCTGTTTGAAGTAATGCTGCTCCCCAGTCTTCTCACACAGGGCTCATTCTGTCACAGAGCTTCACTTGTCAGAGTTGATCCTAGACCTAATTAAGTGTGTTCAGCTCCAAGTCTCTATTGAGATTAACATCCAGGCCATAGAAAGTTTATGAGCTTTTTTGCTCCACAGACAGTGGGTGGCTTCTCATCCGAAAGAGAGCAGCTTATCAGCTTCCTCAGATAGAATGGATTGACAGCTTTCAGTCTCCCCAAAAGGACAGAAGAGGTGAATGCACCTAGTTTTGAAGGGAGGTATAACCTCTGGATATTGAATCAAAGTCTCTAGCTTGGAGTTCCAGTGCTTGCTTATAGATGTGTTATTTTGTTCATTACAACCAGCCAGAGTTTACTTTGCAGTTATAAGCCTAAACTAAATGTATATTTGGCCACCTTTTCATCTGAAGGAGTCTCTTCAGAGGTGTCAGCTCAACTCTGATTTACACCTTTGTTATCAGATGAAGCATGGGGTTAACCAAAGTGTTGGCAGAGATGCAGATTAGCCATTCACTTTAGTGTTAACTAAGGAATGCAGGTGTAGGGTTGCAGATGATTGTTTTTACTTCCCTGTAAAATCTATTACCTTAACAGGTCTTGTATGTCACTAAAACCCTAGCAAAATTTTTCCTACGTCAAGCTCACTCACATACCACACTAACACTCATACAACGCCAGTCTGGAATTATCAATTAGCCAAACCTGCACATCTTTGAGGATTTGGGATGAAAATTATCAGTACCCTATGATAACCAGAGAAAACAATGAAGGAGGATATGAAATCTTCACACACACATTGACCAGAGGTAACATTTCTAAATTCAGTAAGACTAAGTTAATAGCTTAGCTGTAGCTGCAAGCAATATAACTGCCACTCAGTTGTGAGAATTTGTTTGGTTTATTTTTCAGCTGATGCTATAAGACAAACAACATTTATCTTTGCCTTACATTTATTGATTTATAACATGCCATTTTAATTATTTACAACAATACCTTTACAATATGCTTCTTCTTCTTCCTCTTTATCCTTTCCCACTTCTATGTATGGTTGATTGATCAACCTTCTCCAAAGAGCTCGGGTTCTGTACCTCCTACCCAGTCAAACCATTTTCCTTTTTCCATCCACCTTATCTTTGGCAACCTTCACTTTCTCTTCCCTTCTACTTTCATTCCCATCACTCTATTGCCCCATATTCATTGTCTCTCCTCATTACATATCCATACCACTTCAATCTACTTTCCTGTACTTTTAGATATCTCTTCCACTTTTGTTGTATCTGTGATTGTCTCTGTTCTTAATCAGATTTGTTTTTGTAACTCCACACATCCACCTCAACATTTTCACTTCTGCCCATCTAACTTCTTTTCCTGCATTCCCTTTACTGCCCTTTTTTCAGCTCTGTATATCATTGCTGGTCTTACCACTGTGTTAACCTTAACTTTAACATTCACTTTAGTGGAATAGGACTTGATTGGACTAACGATATTGTGATGTTCTGGAGACAAATTGATAATATAAGCTAATTAGACTCACTGTGCAGTACATTACATTAATATTTTTGCATATTCTCAATCTACAAATTAATTGTGAGGTTTACAGGCAGACAAGAGCAGTCCGGCATCAGCAGGTACAGTACAAAACAGAAGTCTTCTTTGGGCATACTACTTTATCATACATCATACTTATCTACTCTCTCAAAGTCAGTCATCTAGTGGTCTTAAATAAAGTCCATCTAAAGCCAGTACTGTGAATTTAAGTGAAGAAACCAGAATCCCACCAGTGCATGGGTAGAAAATTCAACCACAGAAAGACTTGCCTGACTATTTATGTGAATATAGAAACACCTAACTCATGTGTAAATATACTACTGGTCTGAAACAGAATATTTTGCTTTCATTTATAATGGATGGCTTTATTGTATAAATAAGATGGCTTATTAGGTATCTAAGTGGTCATAGTAGCAAGATCTTTGCCAAGCAGAGAATGACCAAACTTGAATCACTTTAAGGTAAGCAATTTTTATGAATGATTGCATGAAAAACTGGGAGTTGGAGCTGAATAGCATTTGTGTGCTTGCCTAGGAGTTATTGTAGGCTTGGCATTGTTTATGTTTGTATGTAAATTCTTCATGAAAATTAGACTGAAATAATGAAAATTACCTGTTGTATGTATGTAATTTAATATTATCTCCAGTGACTCAGTGGATATGAAGGATATGGAGCAGTGGAAAAATAATCATGAAGAAACAGAAAAGTGTCCAAACCAGCATGCTTTAACTCCTTTAATTAATGCCAGGTACTGTGATACAGATGTTGTTAATGGCAGGAAAGTTTTCCTTTTAGGAGGAAGGTTCTAGCATTCTGTGTATTAGACAGAGAGCCCCATAAAATCCTCTTTAAGTTGCTTCAAAAAAGCCTCTTGAGTATGATTGAGGCCATTTTTGAAAAATATCTGAATATTCATTTATTTGTTAAACAACATTATGTCAAGAATGGATATTGTGCTTCACCTGACAGGGTGTCTAAGAGGAATGAACAGACAATGTAATACACCCTCTATGAACAGGAAATACCTAACCTGATACCTTCTCTATCAAAATAGTTTTAAAAGTCACAAGAAATGTGTTTTAGGGATGATGTGAGGTGCCCTCTGAAGCAGTCTGATTAGCCATGGTAAAGGACAACCTTACTGAATAGAATCCATCAATAATACAAACTCATTCCATGAATTCCACATGAATGGAAAAGGCAGAGAATTTATAAACTGCCTAGTGAAGCCTCAAGAGCACTGTAAGCTGAAGAGAAAACAAAATCAAACACCTCATAAAGGTCATGTGAAGTGACCCAAACAGACTCTGGTATGTGGTTAACCATGTTACAGACAGCAGAACAAAACCAACAAAGGAGGAAAATATCCCACAAGTCACGAAAATTAGTAACATGCCATAGCTGATAAAGAAAGAGAAAATGGTCTACATGTAGTGGTGAAAATACAACCTCCTTGCATGAAAGGGATGATGTGATATAGCTATTGGATGAGGAAGCTACATCTATAACAATCAATGGTAAATTCTGTGTAGGAAGAGAGCAGAACATCACCTTTATCAATGAAAAAGCTAACGTTGAAACTTCTTGTGGGGAAAAAAAGTGTTGCAATAGTTTGCTATGTTCGGTTTAAATCAAGGGCAGGGTAGAGGTGACAAATCACAGCCTGCAGTAGCAGACCAGAGCTGTAATAAGTATGACTCTAATGGAGATACAAAAAGTTAATAACTGCACAAGACATGGTCTCAAGGGTTACAAAAAATGGCATAGCGGCACTAGAAGAAGTCTAAAGAAGAGTGACTAGGCTGATTCCAATACTCCAGGGTATGAGTTATGAGGAAAAATGAAAGGAGTTGAACCTTTTAAGTTTAAGTTAACAGAGATTGCAGGTGACATGATTAATGTTTTTAAAATTTTAAAAGGAATTTAGTACTGTTGTTTTAAAATGAGTTAAACAAGAACACAAGATCAGAGTAGGAAAGGTATTATGGATAGGTTTTGCACAAATGTTACAAAGGTTTTTCTTCACTCAGACAACCAGAGACAATTGGAATAGATTACCACGTAGTGTGTTGCAGAGTTGGACTTAAGGAACATTTAATTCTCAGGTTTTTTTTTTTTGTTTGTTGTCCTCAGATTATTTCTAATTAGACATCTGAAATCCAGAGTCTTTATGGTGTGAAGGAAGACCTTTCACTAACACAGTCTTCTGCAGTACCTACAGCAAAGTGTAGTATAGATCATGAGATCAAGCAACATACAGGGGCAGCATCTCTGTCCAACCTATAGAAGCTACAATTGAACTTTGAGGGGATAAGGAATACTTCAGGGTGTTGAAGACAGCACAATTGCATGTCTTAAGTGAATATGGATCCAGTGTTCAACATGAGCGAGAGTAAGGGTTGTAGTGTAAATTGCTTGAAGATTTGGCATTCTGTGTGTTCACACATGATCATGACTGCTAAAGCAGAGTGAAATAAAGAGGACTACTTTGCAAGCCTTATTGTTTTCTCAATTAAATATTGATCTTGGCTATACTATATTATGAACATTTTCATTCAAAAGATAAGTTAATAAATACAATGTGAATAAACTAAACTGATTATAAATTTTATTCAAAATACAATTTTTCATGTAAATTAAATGCTTATGATTAAACTATGCAAAATGCATTTTTTCTTGACCTCCAAAAGACTAATGTTGCCTATTCTATCAATGTCACCTCACATTAGACCCAGACAACCATGACCAGGGAATAATGAAAGGCAATTATTGTGACGTAGAGGCAATCTAGAATATCCTTTCCAGTGTGGTCAAAACATTCATTTTTCAGATTCGACTTTGACAGGTCTGAGATGGATAAAATCTAACCTAGTAGAAATAAATGTGTACTAGGTAAAACAAGCAATATAAAAATTATGATGAGCCAGACAAAATAGATAAACACCAATGAACACAATTATTGAGATGCTTGCTTCTTCTGTAGCACTAGTAAGAATAACTATAATATTTTATTAAACAAAAGATTATTATAGTTTATGAAATGTGCCAAACCACTTTCTGTCCCTATAAATTTAAGTATGGGCAGTTGTCAAGTAATCCAAAGCAGAAAACATGATGGATGGTCCCCCAACCCACAAAAATATTACTTTAACTTAATTAACGAAGTTATTAGAAGAATTATACAAGTCATGCAAGAGACCCAAGTCTGATTCTGAGCTAGTGCCATGGCTCAGGGCTTCTCTCAAGGCTGCACTGAAAAAAGTGAGTGCATTAGAATTGACCAATGTAGCCAAAATGATAACAAAAGCAAATTAGGGAGCAATTGTTGAAAAATACATTAAATAATGCTTTATGATCAGGGGACAGATAGTTTTCAATGAAAACACAATTCAATATATTGCACAAAGAATTATGTTCCCCCAAGACTTCAGCTTTGTTTTAAACACATAAATGAAGATAGATAGATAGATAGATAGATAGATAGATAGATAGATAGATAGATAGATAGATAGATAGATAGATAGATAGAAAAAAAAAGTTTATTTGTTAAGATATTTGACTATAGTATGGCATACAGTAAATGTTTCTGGTAAAGATGTCATTACATTTATAAAGCTCTTAACACTTTACCTTGGGAATTGTATGAGATTCTGTTGGACTCCTAAGGCTCCTGGGGTTCAGCTCTTAAGCGTTTGAGGTAATTTTGGAGTTGTGGATGTGACAGTAGTTGGTTCTAAACTTAATCAAGCAGGATGACACTTTTAGACATGTGAGAGTTTAGACATGTAGCCTAAAGATGACCAAAACACTTCATTTTCATTAACCCACTGTCTCCTAGCCCTAGCTTACATTCATTACTCAATCATTGATCATCTTGCCGGGTTTTCTTCATTCTGCACACTTGAACAGAGGAAACCTACCACCAGTTCATTTCTGGATTTTGTGATGTACAATATATAGAATATCTTATTGATGAAGGAAATCTTAAGATGCTATTTTTGCAACAAATTTTCTGTGACAAAAGAGACAAACAGGTCTAACCCTTACTGACTAATTGTCCACACACTTAATCCTTTCTCTTGTACATGCCCAGCCTCCCACATACCATCAAGGTCACACCTTTTCCAGGCTATTTACATAATTGTCCTTATACATAGACACTACCTGATGTACCACATAAGAAAGAAAAAAAATTAACCAGTACTAAGCTGCCTAAATTTATAGATGATAAGCAGAATATACTGACGGCATCAGCCATCACTGCTAATGGTCCCAAATGCTTCTCCTCTCATTTTACAGACACAAAAGCATGTACCCATAATAAATGGAATTAGTTTCAGTTAATTATTGTCAGATTTATTTTCATTAATTTTTAAAATATGACAGCCCCTTGACTGGTACTGTATGTAAGATTTTAGAAGCCGTATCCTAGAAAGACAACCACCCACAGACAGCAGTTACCATACCTGCTATAAATATCCTGACTGCCTTTCTGTGATTCAAGAAATAAATTAATAAGAAATGGAATTCTTCATACAGAGTCATATTCAGTAAGACACTTCACTGCAGCAATAACTCCCTGGGTGAGCTTTATTATTTCTGTGTGATAATATTCCATTTACTTGACAAAAATAGTTGACTTGGGAAATGTTTTCTGTACAGGATTGATTACTCTATCAAAGCATATGGGATAAAGCATACTGAGACATTTTTCAAACTTTAATTTAATCTTTTCTCTTTCAAAATATCTTTTCTTTTTCTTTGTTTATATTGGTACAATCTGAAAAGCTCTTACAATGTTTACAGCATTTACAAGATTTAAGTGAGAGATGTCTGTCTCCATAAGCCATCAAACTCTTTCAACAAAATTTATGCTGTTTCATTTTCTTCTTTTCTCTGAAAGCAGGTCTTATCTTACTAGTACAATCCGAGAATCCACCTTTTCTCACTCATTGCAATTAGAGCTGATACTTTATATATCTGTTTTTGGCATATGGTGAATGATTGATGTGGTGAATTTTGCCACTGGCTCATTCCATTGCACTTTAATGACACCTCTGACCTTTCTTTTTCTCAAGACACAGTCATCCTTGGTATTCCATGGTTTAAAGCTTTGACAGGTCCAGACACACAACAGTTATTCAGATCAAAGGTCATAAAAGGTGATGACCTTTATAAGTTGCAGCTTGGGAGCACTCACTACCTAGTAAGATGTAAAGTCAAAAACCAGATAATATTTTAAATTGAATTCAGGAAAATTTAAAGACTTGTCAGTTTAAAAGCTCTGTGTCTAATATAGATAAACTCTGGAGGTCAGATCATAAATAGTATAGATCCTAAGAGCTGAAAAAAGTGCTGGGCAAAAATTAACTTTGTTGAGGACAAATACACATCACTTTGACTCCAAGTAATAGCAATGAACTTTCATTCACCAGATACTGCAGACTCTGATTCTAACACTGCTGCTGCACTCTAATAATGTTAATGTAATATTTCAGTTTCTTATACTTCTTCATTTCTGAACTCTGTATGTGCATTTCAAAACTGAGAAAGCTTATTGTGTAACTCCCTTAGAGTCCTGAGTTTGAATTTTGGCCCACGCACGGCCTAAGTTGAATTTGCCCATTCTCCTTTTGTCTTTGTGGGATTTCTACTGAACACGTCACTTTTCCTCCTAAAGCCCAGAAGATGTTCATGTTAAGTAACTCTACATTGGAGTCATTTGAGTTAAGTGTGGTGTATCATGGACTGATGACTTGTTCAGGATTGTATTGTATTCTGCCTTGTGTCCAAAGCTGCTAGAACAGACTCACAATAAGTATAACAGACTCAGTAGTGCATGGATAGATAGATTCAATATATTGTATAGAGAAAAAGAAGAGCACAGGTTTAGGTCTGTTATCATCTGGAATGAGGATACTATTTCAGATCTGAAGAGACATTTTCAGTGCCCAGATATAAACAATTTTTAAAGTGTGATCTTGGAATTTGTCAATTTCTGCGTGGACTTTGATGTACCCAGAGCCATTTGAGAGTTGGTGGAGATGAAGTAAGGTGAAATTCTACTCCACCAATCTGCAATCACTCTTCACACAGATATAAAAATGTGCATACTGTACGGTACATGTTTAACCAATGAAGTGGCACACAAAACTCTTATTTTCATCCAAGGTAAAATCTCTAAAAAGCTTTAATAAAAACTGGAGGCACTTTCGTCCCACATGAACTAAGTTATAGGACATCAATTGCAAGCTGTAAGAAAAGCAACATAGCCAAACTAGTTTGTAATCGAAAGCAATGTATGCTGGTGGAAACATTGCAAGCACAAGCAAAGTTAGAGAGACAACTTACTAAAATGGGTGTCAGGAAAGAAAAAAGCAGAAAGAAGTAGTATGCAAACTTGATATTTTAAGAGTTGTCTGAAAGGCTCATTGTAAAAACCAAGAGCAAAGAAGAAAAGGACATGGTTGGTGATTTTGAGGAGAAGGATGCCAGTGAGACTCCAGAAGATGCAAGCTGTCTTGATAATATTTGTGGCGGTGTGGTGAAATACTGTTTCAGAAAAATTGTTTCCTGTTTACTTTTTTGGAACAACAAAGTTTTTTTTTTTGCACACAGGTACGCAAATTCAACGCTAAAATTTGTTTCACGTGCAATTTCGTAATCACAAAACACTAATCTTGAGAAAAAGAGTTTTTTGGATTTTTCAATTTTTTTTAGGAAGGAAAACAAAAAATATTGCTACCTAAAGCTCCATTCCTTTTTGTGTTTACCTGCACTTTTCCCTTTGCTGATTAATGCCAGAAATCTGAAGCACACGAGTATAGTCAATTGTCTCTTTTGGCTCTTGTTCACATAAAGATAGAGGAATACAGTGCATTTTTAAAAAAGGTGACTGGCCACATATTTTCTTTGCAAAGACGTAACAAAATGAAGAGTCATGCACATTGTTGGGGTTTCCCCACAGGAAAACTCGTTATATTGTATAGGAATTCGCCAGGCTGATACGGTGGAGCACTTTAAAAAACTGCTAAAAACACATTACTTTAACATGGCTTTCTCATAACCTCATTTTAATTTAATCCTGATGCTCAGCATATTCAATTAATTATCATTACTATTCATAGTGGCTCCAAAATCCACACTAACCCCTACTCTCTCTTCTGTTCTTTTTCTGGTTTTCTGTAGCGGCGACCTGCGCCACCACCACCTAATCAAAGCACCATGATGTCCCTACATTGATGGATTAAAGGCCTGAAGTCCACATGACCGTCATCATCAAGTCCTTCCATAAGAACCCTGAATTCAATGAGGACTGATAATTTATGTTAGGTAGAATGCCTAGAGGGGGCTGGGTGGTCTCATGGCCTGGAACCCCTGCAAATTTTATTTTTTCTCCAGCTGTCTGGAGTTTTTTTTCTGTCCTCCCTGGCCATCGGACCTTACTTTTATTCTATCTTAATTAGTGTTCTCTGATTTTAATTCTTACTTTGTCTTTTTTCTCTTTCTTCATCATGTAAAGCACTTTGAGCTACATTATTTGTATGAAAATGTGCTATATAAATAAATGTTGTTGTTGTTGTTGTTGTTAAGTGCCTTTACCTACTGTTGGTACTGCACTTTCCTGTTTCTTGATTCTGCTAAAAAATGTAGTATGCCCGTTCCAAATGCTGCAGAGGAATGTACCGAGTACCATTTCTGTCTCCTATGTATTTTTATATTGCTATTGTTACACCCTTCCGAGTTTGGAAAAGGAAAAATAACAATAGAAACCCTGACTTGTGGTTCTTTCCACGGAAACTTTCTCAGGAATGAAATAATATATAGGGTGGTCCAGATCTAATTATGCAATTTTCATTACGCTATAACTTATTACGTTTATTACATAGAAAATCACCCGAAAAAACCCAGATTATCGAGAAGAGCGCGAACTGACGACATGAAGAATCGTCTTTTCATCCCAGCATAAATCAAAGTCATCCAGACGATCTGGATCTGCATAATTAGATCTGGACCACCCTGTATTGTATGCACAGATAAATCATTCAATTTTCTTAACATTAACATATATTTACACTTTCTGTCTTTACTGTCTTCCATTTTTAATTAATGCTATACTTTGCACATTAAATCACATTTGTACACATTAAAACACAGATTCAATTACAGGCAACTCATCTGTGATAAACTTTATCTGATCTTACTAGGCTATTGCATTATTTCACTGCACTGAATATTCCAGTGCCTATCACTTTAACCCGATACTATTAAAGTAATATAAATTTTATATTTGTATTATATTTACTTTTTGTAATATATACTGAGAAAACTACATAATAAATATTAAAGAATTAACGTGACACTGACTGGACATCATAAAAATCCCAAATGAATAAATTTTAACTATGTTGGTATTGTGTGTGTTTCACATTAAAGAGCACACTTAATGGTTTTCATGTTATTTCACATTATTACACTATTAGTGCTGTATTTCAAAAGATATGTTTAAACTTTCTAAATCTTGCACAATATACTATGAATGGTTTTGTGTTTATTTAATTATGTTAAATATTTACAGGCCTGAAAAAGGAAAAATAATAACAAAAATCTTGACTCCTGGCTCTTTCCACAGAAGCTTTATCAGGAATGAGTCGCCGTGTTAAGAACATCTGTTACTCCTTTTTGCCAAGCATAAATAATCAATTGAACAAATGTTCCTGCTGTATACCAATACAGAAAAAAAACAACTAATCAATAACATGTAAGGTGCAATATATTTTGATCTGAAACAGTTCCTTTTTCCATGTACATTTAAACAAGTTAATCACAGAACACAGCATAAACCTACTTAATTAAAAAAAAAGTTTGCTTGGACTAAACAAAATATCTCCATCACACCAAGCCAAGACTGACATCATAATTGGCAAAGCAGGCATAGTGCTACCAGAACAACCATAATGCATGTCTGTTGTTAACAAAATATTTACAGGTGACTGGAAATGAACCAGTGATTTTTTTCCACTACATCATTTAAAAAATAAATAACAGGTAAACACATATGGATTTAGAGCAGCAAAACCCTTTCACTTGTCTCTGTCAGACAAAGACAAGAATTTTCAAACATAATTTGTTTTGCAAATTTTTTGTTGTGAGTTAAATCTTTTGCACAAATAGTTTTGCTCATCACTAATAATTATGTTACATAGCTTTAATTTTTCTAATGAATATATTTTTTGAAAATGTCCTATTTGGATATTAATTTTTGTGGGCTTGTTTTCATTATTTTTACAAATTTATTGTAAGCAACTGGGGTTTTTCAAAGTTAAATATTTCATTTACGCCATTAATTTGCCTTGAAGTATTGAGTAGTCTTAGAATTTGTTATTTTATTTTTTGCCATTTTTAATAATGTTTTGTTTTGGCATTGGATTCCACCTTTTTATGTAGTCATAGTTATGACACATCTCAAAGTTTTTATGGGGCATGTCTTAACATAATGTTATGACTCAACAGGTTAAAAGTTTGCCAGTTAGCCTTGTTTCATCACTTGAGATAACACTAACATTTTGCAAATAATTTTGCTTTCTAAAAATATCTGGCAGTTGAACTCTTCATCGATATAATTTTTTCTTAACTGTCTGTTTTCATAATTACGACCATTGCTTTGTTTTTTACTACATCTAATCTTCTGGTTAGCCTATTTCTTCCTGCTAGACCTTGTTAGCACAATAAAAAGAGTTGTTAAAAGACATATAGAGTAGTAGCACATATGCAATAGTTCCTGATCCCTAACAATTTGCTTATCAGCTCCTTGGGGATGCTGATGATGCCTTTTTTTAACTGTGCAGCATTTTGTTTACTCATATCTTGAGGCTTCAAAAGCTCATGTCAAGATTTAATTTAGCAATTTTTCTTCTGCTTTTATACAATTAAAGCCTAATATTTTATTTCAAAGAGTGTAGTAACAGATTTTTCTTTAGAACATTGGAATATTAGAACAATTTCGATGAGAAGAGGCCATTCAGCCCAACAATGCTCACCAGTCATATACACTTGATGGGAAAGGCACTATATAAATAAAATGTGTTATGATTATTGTTATTAGTATTATTCCAAAATAACATCAAATCAGGTTCTGAACGTCTGTAAAGTTCTGTCTACTACACTACTTGGTAACTTATTCACTGTGTCCGTTGTTCTCTGTTTATATTAAATTTACCCTTAACAAGTTTCCAACTGTGTCTTCGTGTTCTGGCTGAATTATTTGATTCACTGTACTAATTGATGATAACCATATTAGCCCATTCCTGAGAGACATTAAACTAAGTTTGCAGATGAAATAGCATTAGTTAGCCTACTTTGTGGGGATGAGGATAGACCTGGACCTTATATTAGCTGAGCTTATTAAATAGGGTGATGATTTCCATATTTTTGTAGAAAACATCCAAGACAAAGGAGTTGTCTTTTGAATTTACAAAGAATTGGTCTTCTGGTTTAACATTTTAAAAGGACAGACTACAACCGAGTATAAATATTTTTGGGTTGTTATAGATTTTAAGCCAAATTCTGACTACTGGGTAGGACTTTAATGTACAGGGTGAGTCAAAATTCTATTAACACTAATGGTACTGCTATGCATATACTTATAAACAATTTTTGTGGACAATTTAAGTGCCACATATGGTACATGTGTTGAACGTGATGGCGAACAGGATGAGACATTCCTGTAAATTATCTTGCACATATGAAGTATGTTTTGTGAATAAATTGTTTCCACCATTCAAATGTTAACATAATTTTGACTCACCCTGTATAACCTTAATATAAAGAGCCAGTTAATGCTTTATTTTCTTAAAATGCTGATTTTCGTTAATGTTAACCATTTCATGCTGGAAACATTTTATGGTTTTTTTATGGAAGTGCTTTAACTTTTGGCATCATTTGTGGATTTGGCAAACCATTATTATATCTGAAAGCTCTTAAAATGAGTCAAAAACTGTTAGGCAGACATGACTTAATTGACCCTACACTTCCCATCTCAATTAAGATTACACCTACATGAAACAAGGACTCCATTTCTGACTCATTCTCCAGTGCTGTTGTTAATTATAGCGCAGCCACCTGGAGACAAACTAAATATACGATTTAGTGGTGTCAGCTTTTGCTGAGGTATTACATTAAGCCCACTTTCAAGTGTGAAGCTTCTTGGAGGTTCTTCTCTGTTTTTCTGCTATCTACCTTTGATTTTGTTAATCAAATTTACAGTGTAGGATTTTGAATTTCTTTTTTTGATCTTTAAATCAAATTGAAATTAAATCAAATTGTAATATAGTTATACACAGAACAATGTGTAACGAAATGCTTAGTTGCTGAACACCAAGACTGAGCATTAGAAATTTGAGTGTTAACACTCACTGATGCATTCAGCTGATCCTAAAACTCTCTGCAGAGCCTTGCAGTTCTGCTGCATAATGTTTCCAAACCTGGCAGTAATACTTCCTGTCAGGATAACTTCTATATAAAAAATCTATAGTATCCGGCAGGGCAGCCTAAAATTCCAGTGGTGATTGAAATGGTAAAGACATTGTTGTGTCTTCTTTACCAAGGTATCAATGTCCTCTATGATATGGACACCAAGGTACTTAAAGCTGTCTACCATATCCACCTGAGTGCTGTTAATTCTGAAGGGATGGTAGTGGCTTTGCCGTTTTCTTCTAAAGTCCACAATCAACTCAGTCAACTGCTTTGTCTTGCTGACATTCAAGAAAAGACTGTTGTCCTGACACCAGTGGGACAGACTTTCCACTTCATCCAGGTTAGCTAGCTCATTGCAGTAAGAGATGAGGTCTAAAACAGCTGTGTCATCAGTAAGCTTCACAGTGATTTTAGAGTAATGTGCAGCCATATTGTGTGCATAGAGGGAGTATAACAAAGGAGTATAGCACCTGATACCTGGACAACAAAGGATTTGGAACACAGCCCTGTGGAACTCCTGTCTTGAAGGTGAGGGATAATGAAGTGTGGCCATGCACTCAAACCACCTGGGGTCTTCCAATCCAACTGCAATGTGAAGTGTTCCCTGAGTTTGGTGATAAGCTTAGAGGGGTTTACTGTGTTAAATGCTTAGCTATAATTTATAAATAGCATTCACACATAATACCCTCTCCTGTTCTCCAGGTAGGCCAGCACTATATGTAGGAACAAGGTGATGGCATCATTTTTGGATCTACTGGAAAGTTATGGAAACTGTAATGGATGTAGTTCTTTGGCAGTAAACAGCATATGTAGTTTTTGACTAATCTCTCGAAAAACTTGCTATAGTCTTTAGTGCGACGGGACGTCAGTCATTCAGGTAGGTTTCATATAATTTATTAGGTACAGGGACAATGGTGGATCTTTTAAAACACATTGGTAAGAAAGACTGTGTTGAAGACAGATTAAATATTACTGTGAATACTGGTGCATGCTGATAAACACATATTTTTAAAATACGGCCTAAGATACTGCCTGGATCTGCGACCTTCCTTGTGTTCACTTTCCTGCTAGCTCTCCTGACCAACAGTGTTTGCTTACTGGGAAAAGCTTCTGTTGCAGATTAGTTGTAACACTGACTGGCATTAGAAGCATTCAGACTTTAGGGTTTTGAATTTTAGGCTTTCTTTTTTGGTTTGTTCTGAGCGTTCCCATATTTGGATTTCCAAATTTTTCTGTCTCTTAAAGGTTCTTGGCCTAATTACAATTAGCACTCTTCTTCAGCTTATTTCTGGTTCATCTTTGTGTTTATTGTTACATTAGATCTTGGAGATTTACATTTTTGCAAGCTTTTTGAATCGGGAATGTCTAATTAATATATGAGGTAGTATGATGTCACAGAGGATGGTATTGCAGCTTTACAGTGCTTGAACCATTGTGCAGTTCCCACTTGGATTGGTTTCTGTGTTTAATTTGAATGTTTTCACTGGGATTGCCTATTTTTTCTCCAGGAAGCCTTTTTCCTTCTCACAATCTAAATAAAGGCTGTCAGTTTAATAGCAGACTTTAAATGGGCTCAAACAAAATGAAAATGTCAAAAATCAATCTTAATGTGTTCCTGACTGGTTCCAGTAATTATTCTTGCAGCAGCATTTTGAATTAAGTGAGAGCTACTTATAGAACAATTTGAACAGCCCTGCACTAGTCAATCTAACTATAAGTAAATGCACCTAATCCATACTTCTCCATATATAGAAAGCATCTTAATTTTACTATATTTTTTGCAAGTGGAAAAAACAGATATTTTGATGTAGTATGTATAATCAAAGTTGGACCATTGTTGAAAATAACACCTACATTCTGTACTGATTGAGTAAAACAAATTTTTAAGCCTACTTAGTTACAAAATGTCAGGATATTATTGCTGTCTGTATTATTTCCACAAATTAAAAGCATTTCTCATTTTTCTGCATTCAAACACGGGCAGTAATTGCTAACCTAATATTTGAGTTTTTTGCCACAATTATTGCAAACGTTGGTAAACAAACAAACATTGAATTCAATTGAAAAGTGTGTGTTGAAATGAAGCAAGCCAAACACAGACGCTTAAGAACATCAGAGGACAGAAACATAATTTCCAAAAGAGACTACTTTAAATGTTAAACATGTTCAGTGGAACTGCTATTTTTTCTATAGATATTTTCTATAAGGATGCCATGATCAGTGTATTGAAAACAATAGGAAGATCAAGGAATACAAGTACTAACAAATATATGGCACAAATGTTCTGCTTTCCAGATCCTGGACTGTAAATTGGAGGAACTTTGTATGTTTCTTAGCTTTTTGAACAATTTGCAGTAGAAGTCTAAATAAGTTCCTTAAGAAGCTGTGTGGGAGCAGCTTTTCATTCTAATCCATTTCTTAAAATGACACAAATTACTGCTGCAAATTTACTCCAACCTGACACAAGTAATACTGCGTCAAATCCTCTAAGATGAAGCCTTAAGAACTTTAATGTTAGTGAGGCCCAGGCGGCCTTTTGGTGTAAAACGCCTACAAATATTTTTTTTTTCTCCAGCTTAACTGGAGTTTTGTATTTTTCTGTCCAACCTGGCCAACTGACTCAGTGGACTGTCACTCAGAGACCTATGAGGCTTCTATATTTAAGGATTCTATTTCTCTTAATTATATATCTTTCCTATGTAAGTGTACATTATTTATGTGTACAATTTACATATTATTCTTATTTATTTTAATTTCTTTTTCTTTTCATGTAACTACTTTGGCAGCTTGTAAAGCATGTTGAGCTACATCACTACATTGTGATAGCAGTAAATGTTTATAAAAATGTTAATTTTCAGTTAACTTGCTTGTTAAGATTCTTTTAAACTCCAGTACTGTGTGATTTTTGTTCCACAGAGACATTAATGTTGGGGTAATCAGTAGTGGTAAGTTGGCCCAAAAGGCTGTGCACTCGACTGGTGTCCTGTCCAGGTCTGGTCACTCTCATACACCAGCTCCCCATGACCCTGAACTGCATTATTAACATAAGACACCTTCCAGATCTCAGAATAAAGTAGCTTTATTGTGAAGACTGCTTCTTTTTTTCCTCTTGAGTTTCCCCTTGTCTTTAAATCCCCTTAATAGGAATTGTCATTAAAATTCAATATGAGTCTCAAAAGAAAATGTATGAAATCATAATGATTATAAAGGGAATCTGCAAAAGGAACATGTTTCTTAATTAATTTTAAATATACAGATATTTATTTTAGTTTTCCTTTAAGAACATTATTATGAAATCAGCAATTTTGCTCTATAAGGGCTAATAAAGATAATAAAATGAACATAAACTCAGACATTCAAGTAAATGTCTGTTTGTTTTTTTTAAATTTTGTCTTAGAAGTCTAATTACTACATTGATTAAGTTATCTTTACTTTGAGGTTCAAAAAAAAAAAAAAAGGTGACAGAGATGGGAGTAGATTCATACCTGGTGGCATGGATCGTGGACTATCTTACAGACAGACCTCAGTATATGCATCTCGGGAACTGCAGGTCTGACATTGTAGTCAGCAGTACAGGAGCCCCGCAGGGGACTGTACTTTCTCCGGTCCAGTTCAGCCTATATACATCAGACTTCCAATACAACTGTGAATCCTGCCACGTGCAAAAGTTTGCTGACAACACTGCTATGGTGGGCTGCATCAGGAGTGGGCAGGAGGAGGAGTATAGGAACCTAATCAAGGACTTTGTTAAATGGTGCGACTCAAACCACCCACATGAACACCAGCAAAACCAAGGAGTTGGTGGTGGATTTTAGGAGGACCAGGCTCATCATGGACCCCATGATCATCAGAGGTGACTGTGTGCAGAGGGTACAGACCTCTAAATACCTGGGAGTGCAGCTGGATGATAAATTGGACTGGACTGCCAATACTGATGGTCTGTGCAAGAGAGGACAGAGCCGACTATACTTCCTTAGAAGGCTGGCATCTTTCAACATCTGCAATAAGATGCTGCAGATGTTCTATCAGATGGTTGTGTGCGAGCGCCCTCTTCTATGTGGTGGTGTACTGGGGAGGCAGCATAAAGAAGAGGGACGCCTCACGCCTGGACAAACTGGTGAGGAAGGCAGGCTCTATTGTAGGCACGGAGCTGGACAGTTTGACATCCGTGACGGAGCAACGGGCGCTGAGCAGGCTCCTGTCAATCATGGAGAATCCACTGCATCCACTGAACAGTATCATCTCCAGACAGAGGAGCAGCTTCAGCGACAGACTGCTGTCACTGTCCTGCTCCACTTACAGACTGAGGAGATCGTTCCTCCCCTACACTATTTTACTGTTCAGTTCCACCCGGGGGTTAAACGTTAACATTATACAAAGTTATTGTCTGTTATACCTGCATTTTTATCACTCATTAATTTAATATTGTTTTTTATCAGTATGCTGCAGCTGGAGTATGTGAATTTCCCTTTGGGATTAATAAAGTATCTACAGTATCTATCTATCTATCTATCTATCTATCTATCTATCTATCTATCTATCTATCTATCTATCTATCTATCTATCTATCTATCTATGTACACATACACACACAGGCACTCGTTTGAGAAACAAAAGTGCAAAGCACGAACCAAAGCAAATCTGCTCTTTTCTATTAACGCTTAATATACAGAAATAGATGAAATAGCAGATAAACTTATTCCTTCTTACAAAAAATTATATTTAGTTGTAGAATATGTTCATGACATGTGTTGCTGCCTCCTCTTGTCCCTGGCCATCAAGCAAAAAACTCAATTTACAGGACCAGTCATTTCTTTGTGCTTCCTGCCCTTAATTATGTCTAGAAGGGCCATACCATACTTTAGTGTCACTGCTGTCACAAAATAGGCAAAATTGTCTCGGCTTTTAACAGGTGAGCCTCTCTAACACAACTTACAGAAACAGATTTCCAGGGTGCCAAAGAAATGACCCACTATCACACGGTTTCAGGCCACACAGATGTCTTTTTGCACCCAGAAACCTGTGGCTGATGCCTCATTTGTGTGCAACTTGTATTTTATTTTGAACTTCAGTTTAAATTATTTACTGGGAATCAGTACTTTCACTTTCATTTAAAGCACAAGAGTACATTTTAGGACTTTTAATAAAGAAGCTAATGAAGCAGTTCTGCTGGTTTATAATTTATTATAAATATTACTCAGCCATGTCTAAAGAGTCATTTCAGAAAATTGTTTCCAGTTTAAGTCCCCTCCTTAATATACTAGCCTGACTTACAAGATTCAGGTTTTAGCCTCCTGGCTAGAAAAAGATAAACTGATTTAAAATATCTTGGAACAGATGCAACATTGTTAGTACTACTTCAAAATTTTGTAATGTCAGTTTTAAGTGCATTGTTAGAGGTATTGCTATTTACAAAGACAAATGTGCATGGTGTAATAATCTAATGTAGACTAGCTGGATTTTCTACTAAAATATCTTGGATTTAATTCATGTGTTTCTGATGATGGTGTATATAGTCTTTTAGGTTTCTCCTGTGTCTAGTGGTCTAAAATATGGGCAAGTTAGTTTAATTAATGACTCAAACTACGTCTAGTGTTAGTGAACACAGCATGTATTTAAAAAGTGGTCCAAATTAAGGATTTATGAATGTTTTTGTTGGTTTGTTTTGGGAAATATTTTCCCTTCCTGCCTATTATTTTAAAGTCATGTTCTCAAGCTTGAATATTTTCCTCTTATTTATACAATTCATATATGTAAACATTTTTAGCTGCATATATTTTCAAATCACATGGCTTATAAGATTTATTTTACTGTTATTACCCTCTACAAGATGAGAGTACTGAAATGTTTAGCTACACGTCCATCAATTCTGTAACCCATTTATCCATTTAACCCAGAGTCAAGCAGAGCTGGTGCCTGTCTAAGCAGCATTGGGCATAAGGCAAATACCAGCTCTATATGGGCCACCAGTCTACAGGAAGGCACATGTATACAAAACACCCACACTCTTTCAAATTGCATCAATTTGAAGATGCTAGTTAACCTGCATATTTGAGATGTGGAAGGAAAACTAGCGTACCCAATAGAAAATCCACACACAACTAGGAGAACTTGCAGACTATACACAGGCAAATTTCAAGCTGGGATTTAAGCTTACGACTCCAAAACTGTGAGGCAGTAGCACTAACACCCTCTTTTTTACTAGATGCTCTTTACTTATTGCATGATTTATTACTAATATTCACTTTACACATTTAAATTGAGATATTTGAAATGGTTATCCAGTTATCTGAAAAAAAGTATTGCTAGAAAACATGCAGAACTCCAATCCTTCCAAAATCAAGATTCCAACCCCAGTAGTTAGCAAGTTCCAGCACACACAATTGAAGGTGGGGCTGTCATTTTTATTCTTCCTATAATGTAATTGGCTTCTGTAAGTTGTCTCATATTCAGTAGATGTCGTTGCTCTTCTTTTTCTTTTCCCTATGTACCTCACTCGATCAGTTTCCCTATGCAGCTTACCACAAGAAAGACGCAAAACCCTGATAGCACCGTGGAGGTTTCTGCTATCAACATTTCCATGAGTACCAGCAGGAATACACACACTGGAGGCAGGAACGGTTATTATTTATCTTCCTATTGACCCTTGCAATTTGCCTCATTCTCAGCTGAGGTTGCTACTCTTCTTTATCTGTATGTCTTATTAATCAGTTTCCCGTAACAAAGATGCAAACTTCAATCTTTGCCAATGATGCACCTCCTGTCTTTGGCGTGATGCTCAGTGGGGGCTGTGGCCTTTGTTTTTCTTCATTTTGTAATGGTATATATTTATCTGATTTGCGGTCATAAGGATTATGTAGCTGTGAACACCTCAACACAGTTTAATGTCTTTGTCATGCTTGCATGATGTATCCTGTTTGGTGAAAGGAAGACGTGAAGTCTGGCAAATTTGTGGATGTTGCTAGATTGCACAGAATGGAGTTTGCGCCAGTCAGTCAGCAGAGTCTGGAGCTGCCACTCTTCTTCCTATTCCGTGAATCGATTTGCCTCATGCTTAGGTGTCGCTACTCTTTTTTTTTTTTTTCCTTTCTGCTATGTCACCTTGTTTATCACTTTCCCTATACAGTTTGCATTAAGAAAGACACAAACCCCAGTAACTCTGCAAGAGGTACCACCAGTCTCTTGTACTTCCTTAACATATATCACATCACAAGCTTTCAACTAAGACCAAAATCGGTTGTAACCTCAGTGGTAAATCACATGACATACAGACACAACCCTTAGCATTTTTACATAAAGTAGGGCTCCCTTCAGAGGCTGTTTATTGGAGCAGATGGCTACACCAGGCAGAAACACAATAATACTTTTGTCCACTGCTGTAATTTTGTGTTCCCTTATGGAAAAAAGAGCCCAGAAGAGTGCAATATACCTATTCCTTCACTTCCAAGTATCAGGAAGAGGAAATTCATAACAAGAACTGCTGAGTCAGGGACATTTGGGTGGCTGAAGTCATAGTAAAGCTGAGAAGGCAGTTGAGAGATCAAGTGTCTAATCATCCTGAAGCAGGGAAGCAGAAGTGAGAGAGGGGGCAGGCAATGAAATATAAGAAATTTTAGGTTTAATGGTGTGGCTTCACCATTATATACAGTACTTGGTTTATTGTTGTATGCCATAATGGTTCCTCAAGTATTAATGCAATAAGACATGCTGATAACATTCTTTTTGAAATTCATTTACCAATGGAACCACCATTAGCAGCGTTTTTTGAAAGATTTCCACAATCAACTCATCTATTTTTTTGTGATCTATAATACATTAAGGAAATGTGACCGCTAGGAGGCATTCTACACACTCATACACAAGGCATAAGTGATGGGGTTCAAATTTATTTCTGTGAAAAGGGACAAAGATAAAATAAAAAGAGGTTAGAGACTGAATTAGGGGACCCCAAATGTGAATGGAATTTCTCCTATAGTACACAGAGTAACCACTTGGAAGGAATTCCTTTCCTGAATGAGTAAAACACTAAGCTGCCTCCTTTTTCATCTCAACTCCTTTTATACACCTAGACGGGTTGGAAGAAAATGCTGGTCCACTGGATTCTGCCTTACCCATCTTGGTTAAACGTATTTGTGGTGGACTGGAGGTTTGAACTGTTCTCCCTACTATGTAAAACTCACACAGACATGGTGAAAATATACAGAGTGACAAAGGTGGAAATCAAATACAGTCTGTTCAGTCATTGAGCCTGGACAAATCACTGGGAATGCAGTGTGCAGTAAATTTATATCAATAATTAGTGATGAATTATTTTTTGCTATTTTTACATACTGGGGGGCAAGCCCCCCTGGGGCCTTTGGCACCCAACCCCCCGGTTGCGGCCAGTATATTAGTAAAATCTGTAAATGTACAAAAGAATAATTATTATTTATTGGAGTCAAAATCGAGGGGGTCACGGGGATCTGTTGGAGCCAAACCCAACCAACACAGGGCGCAAGGCAGGAAACAAACGCTGGGTAGGGCGCCAGCCCACCGCAGAATAAATGTAAGTATGAAAAGTTAATATTGCAAATTTTGAGAACAAATAAGGTTATTCCCATGTGAAGAGCGGACAATTAATTGCACAAGAACAGATAGTTGCACATTTCAAGTACTTGAAAAAATGTACCTGGATATCCAATAAAGAAAAAGGGCAATAGCTTAAAGTGTGGGTGAGTGACCGGAAAAGGAGTTATAGAGCCTGATGGCTGTGGGGAGGAAGGATTTCCTGTGACGTTCAGTGGAGCACTTGATGCTAGTCAGTCTACTGCTGAAAATGCTCCTCTGTCCAACCACAACACTATGAAGTGGGTGATCAGCATTTTCAATAATAGACTAAAGCCTAGACAACATTCTCTGATCTGCCACAGTTTCCAAGCTGTCCAGTTTCTCTCCTACCACAGACAAAGCCTTCTGAATTAGTTTGTTTAGTCTCCTGATGTCTGCCACTTTCATGTTGCTCCCCCAGCATGTCACAGCGAAGAAAATGGCACTTGCAACCACGCTGTTATAGAACATCCGCAACATAGTGTTGCTGACACTAAAATATCTGAGCTTGCGTAGGAAATATAGCCTACTTTGACTCTTCTTGACACATTTTCATACAACTGATGTAGCTCAAAGTGCTTTACAAGATGAAGAAAGAAAAGTTTAAAAAAAATAAAAATAAGATTAGGCAATACTAAATAACAAAGAATAAAGTAAAGTCCGATGGCTGGGAGGGAAAAAAAAAAACTCCAGAAGGCTGGCGAAAAAAACTGAGACCACGAGATCGCCCAGCCACCAATGGGCATTCTACCTAACATAAATGATCTAAATCAGTCCTAGTTTATTTGACACATTTTTATTGAAATGATTGGAGTGGTATATTGTCTTTTTACATTTTTCTTTTTATTTCTTACTTTTGCCATTTTTTTTATTGTTGACCGGTTTACATTTTGTTTTGCGATTGTCATTTCACACTGATCTCTCATAATTCTTCCTGTTGTGATTTTCCTTGGGTGAGGTCAGCATAGAACTTGTCCTTAGGTGCATCCAATACTGGAGAGGGCTATAACAGACTGCCATTGCCTTAGATTTAGTGTTGTGGTATTAGTGTGTGTAGCTATGGTGCTTTTGGTTCTCTCATATTTAGTAGTTCTATATTTTAAAAGGTTTTCTTTGAATTTAATGGATTTTTTTGGTTCTGAGTATTGTTTTGATTTGTCTTTTTGGAAGTTGTTATTAAGGGGTTTTGATTTCAAAGTCTTAAATTAGTAGAATTTGTAGGTTAGAGCATTTGGTTTAGGATTCAATTTTGACTTTGCTCTGTTAGGATTTCTTCTTTGAGCTTCTCATTTTCATTTCTGTGTATCATTACTTTCTTTAAAATATTTTCATTTTTAAATTATTTTATTTTTGCAATAAGTATTGTATCTTTTGCTTCCTTTGTTCCTTTTAACTACTGTATATTATTCATCTTTTTCAGTTATTTATTATTTTGTTAATTGAACTATACTTACGTATTATTGCTAATTAAATACCTGTATTTCATTTACTTATTTAATTAGTTATTCTTTTGAGGTTTTTGGTAGTTTGGCATTCCTGTCTGTGAAATAAATCATAACATTTGTTCACAGTTTGTATCAAATAACATAATAACTTGCTGCCTAGGTCATGAACTGTCTTTTTTTCACAAGCATTCAATATTTTTTATTTTTTTTATTTTATTAATTTTATTACACTCCATACAAAGCAATCAAGTTTTTACAAAAAGAAAAATAGAGTTAAGAACAGATCGATCCCCACCATTGAGAGAGAGAGCAAGCCAAACGGCATAAAACTTTTACAGCTTTTAAACATACCTAAATTAATAAATTCTCTATGCTTCATGAACTTATTTTAAAATATTACTGATTAGATCCTGCCATGTTTTGAAAAACGTCTGTACGGATCCTCTAACTGAGTATTTGATTTTTCCAATTTCAAATAATATAACACATCAGTTTCCCACTGACTTAAAAGAGGAGAGTTTGGATTCTTCCAGTTTATCAGAATAAGTCTGCGTGCCAAAAGTGTAGTAAATGCAATCACAATTTGTTTGTCTTTCTCCACTTTAAGCCCCTCTGGAAGAACCCCAAACACAGCTGTTAATGGGTTAGGAGGGATTGTGAGTCCAAGGCTGTCTGAGAGGTAATTAAAAATTTTTGTCCAGAATAATGTTAATTTGGTGCAGGCCCAGAACATGTGACCTAGTGAGACTGGAACTAATTTGCAGCGTTCGCAGGTTGGATCATGCCCTGGAAACATTTTGAGAGTTTTAGTCGAGACAGATGCTCGATATATAATTTTGAGTTGTATAATTGTATGCTTAGCATATGGAGCTCGAGTGAATTCTCTGCATTGCTACTTTCCACTCCTTTTCTGATATATTAATTGAGAGATCTTTTTCCCAGTGTACTCTTGGATCTTTGAAAGGGAGGGATTGTAAAAGGATTTTATATATTGTAGAGATGGAGTCTAACTCCTTGAAATTGAGCAATAATTTTTCCAGCATGGATGAGGGTGCAAGATGAGGAAAATCTGGAAGGTTCTGTTTAACAAAGTTCCTGATTTGAAGATAGTGAAAGAAATGTGTAGCTGGAATGTTAAATTTGGAATGTAATTGTTCATAGGAAGCAAAGACGTTGTCTATATAAAGATCTCTAAGCAAGTTAATTCCAAATTTTTTCCGGATATTAAAAACTGCATATGTTTGTGAAGATTGAAAGAGATGGTTCTCTTGCAGAGGTGCGACAGATAGAAGCTTCTCCGTCTTAAAATGCTTTCTACATTGGTTCCAGATTCTAAGTGAGTGGAGCACAATTGGGTTATTAGTGTATTGCCGATAACGTGTGTTTATTGGAGTGCATAGCAGGAATACAAAGAAGTACTGCAGGATTTTACTTCTATTGTGGTCCAAGCCTGTGTATGTTCTTCTATTTGTGTCCAGGTTCTTATCGCCTGTATATTTGCTGCCCAGTAATAAAACTGGAAGTTAGGTAGAGCCATGGCACCTTCTGCCTTTTGTCTTTGTAGGGTCGCTCTTTTGATGCGTGGATGTTTTGAATTCCAAATAAATGAGGTTATTGTTGAATCTAATTGCCTAAAGAATGATTTAATAATGTATATTGGGATGTTTTGAAATAAAAAAAGGAGTTTAGGAAGAATATTCATCTTAACAGTGTTAATTCTTCCAGCTAGTGTGAGATGAAGGGTTGACCATCTATGCAAGTCTTGTTTAATTTTTTCCATTCAGACGGCGAAATTTTGTTGATAAAGAGCTTTATCTAGCTATTCAAGTAAATGTCTGTTTGTTTTTTAAATTTTGTCTTAGAAGTCTAATTACTACATTGATTAAGTTATCTTTACTTTGAGGTTCAAAAAAAAAAAAAAAAAGGTGACAGAGATGGGAGTAGATTCATACCTGGTGGCATGGATCGTGGACTATCTTACAGACAGACCTCAGTATATGCATCTCGGGAACTGCAGGTCTGACATTGTAGTCAGCAGTACAGGAGCCCCGCAGGGGACTGTACTTTCTCCGTCCAGTTCAGCCTATATACATCAGACTTCCAATACAACTGTGAATCCTGCCACGTGCAAAAGTTTGCTGACAACACTGCTATGGTGGGCTGCATCAGGAGTGGGCAGGAGGAGGAGTATAGGAACCTAATCAAGGACTTTGTTAAATGGTGCGACTCAAACCACCCACATGAACACCAGCAAAACCAAGGAGTTGGTGGTGGATTTTAGGAGGACCAGGCTCATCATGGACCCCATGATCATCAGAGGTGACTGTGTGCAGAGGGTACAGACCTCTAAATACCTGGGAGTGCAGCTGGATGATAAATTGGACTGGACTGCCAATACTGATGGTCTGTGCAAGAGAGGACAGAGCCGACTATACTTCCTTAGAAGGCTGGCATCTTTCAACATCTGCAATAAGATGCTGCAGATGTTCTATCAGATGGTTGTGTGCGAGCGCCTCTTCTATGTGGTGGTGTACTGGGAGGCAGCATAAAGAAGAGGGACGCCTCACGCCTGGACAAACTGGTGAGGAAGGCAGGCTCTATTGTAGGCACGGAGCTGGACAGTTTGACATCCGTGACGGAGCAACGGGCGCTGAGCAGGCTCCTGTCAATCATGGAGAATCCACTGCATCCACTGAACAGTATCATCTCCAGACAGAGGAGCAGCTTCAGCGACAGACTGCTGTCACTGTCCTGCTCCACTTACAGACTGAGGAGATCGTTCCTCCCCTACACTATTTTACTGTTCAGTTCCACCCGGGTTAAACGTTAACATTATACAAAGTTATTGTCTGTTATACCTGCATTTTATCACTCATTAATTTAATATTGTTTTTTATCAGTATGCTGCAGCTGGAGTATGTGAATTTCCCTTTGGGATTAATAAAGTATCTACAGTATCTATCTATCTATCTATCTATCTATCTATCTATCTATCTATCTATCTATCTATCTATCTATCTATCTATCTATCTATCTATGTACACATACACACACAGGCACTCGTTTGAGAAACAAAAGTGCAAAGCACGAACCAAAGCAAATCTGCTCTTTTCTATTAACGCTTAATATACAGAAATAGATGAAATAGCAGATAAACTTATTCCTTCTTACAAAAAATTATATTTAGTTGTAGAATATGTTCATGACATGTGTTGCTGCCTCCTCTTGTCCCTGGCCATCAAGCAAAAAACTCAATTTACAGGACCAGTCATTTCTTTGTGCTTCCTGCCCTTAATTATGTCTAGAAGGGCCATACCATACTTTAGTGTCACTGCTGTCACAAAATAGGCAAAATTGTCTCGGCTTTTAACAGGTGAGCCTCTCTAACACAACTTACAGAAACAGATTTCCAGGGTGCCAAAGAAATGACCCACTATCACACGGTTTCAGGCCACACAGATGTCTTTTGCACCCAGAAACCTGTGGCTGATGCCTCATTTGTGTGCAACTTGTATTTTATTTTGAACTTCAGTTTAAATTATTTACTGGGAATCAGTACTTTCACTTTCATTTAAAGCACAAGAGTACATTTTAGGACTTTTAATAAAGAAGCTAATGAAGCAGTTCTGCTGGTTTATAATTTATTATAAATATTACTCAGCCATGTCTAACGAAGTCATTTCAGAAAATTGTTTCCAGTTTAAGTCCCTCCTTAATATACTAGCCTGACTTACAACTTTGCGTATTCAGGTTTTAGCCTCCTGGCTAGAAAAAGATAAACTGATTTAAAATATCTTGGAACAGATGCAACATTGTTAGTACTACTTCAAAATTTTGTAATGTCAGTTTTAAGTGCATTGTTAGAGGTATTGCTATTTACAAAGACAAATGTGCATGGTGTAATAATCTAATGTAGACTAGCTGGATTTTCTACTAAAATATCTTGGATTTAATTCATGTGTTTCTGATGATGGTGTATATAGTCTTTTAGGTTTCTCCCTGTGTCTAGTGGTCTAAAATATGGGCAAGTTAGTTTAATTAATGACTCAAACTACGTCTAGTGTTAGTGAACACAGCATGTATTTAAAAAGTGGTCCAAATTAAGGATTTATGAATGTTTTTGTTGGTTTGTTTTGGGAAATATTTTCCCTTCCTGCCTATTATTTTAAAGTCATGTTCTCAAGCTTGAATATTTTCCTCTTATTTATACAATTCATATATGTAAACATTTTTAGCTGCATATATTTTCAAATCACATGGCTTATAAGATTTATTTTACTGTTATTACCCTCTACAAGATGAGAGTACTGAAATGTTTAGCTACACGTCCATCAATTCTGTAACCCATTTATCCATTTAACCCAGAGTCAAGCAGAGCTGGTGCCTGTCTAAGCAGCATTGGGCATAAGGCAAATACCAGCTCTATATGGGCCACCAGTCTACAGGAAGGCACATGTATACAAAACACCCACACTCTTTCAAATTGCATCAATTTGAAGATGCTAGTTAACCTGCATATTTGAGATGTGGAAGGAAAACTAGCGTACCCAATAGAAAATCCACACACAACTAGGAGAACTTGCAGACTATACACAGGCAAATTTCAAGCTGGGATTTAAGCTTACGACTCCAAAACTGTGAGGCAGTAGCACTAACACCCTCTTTTTTACTAGATGCTCTTTACTTATTGCATGATTTATTACTAATATTCACTTTACACATTTAAATTGAGATATTTGAAATGGTTATCCAGTTATCTGAAAAAAAGTATTGCTAGAAAACATGCAGAACTCCAATCCTTCCAAAATCAAGATTCCAACCCCAGTAGTTAGCAAGTTCCAGCACACACAATTGAAGGTGGGGCTGTCATTTTTATTCTTCCTATAATGTAATTGGCTTCTGTAAGTTGTCTCATATTCAGTAGATGTCGTTGCTCTTCTTTTCTTTTCCTATGTACCTCACTCGATCAGTTTCCTATGCAGCTTACCACAAGAAAGACGAAAACCCTGATAGCACCGTGGAGGTTTCTGCTATCAACATTTCCATGAGTACCAGCAGGAATACACACACTGGAGGCAGGAACGGTTATTATTTATCTTCCTATTGACCCTTGCAATTTGCCTCATTCTCAGCTGAGGTTGCTACTCTTCTTTATCTGTATGTCTTATTAATCAGTTTCCGTAACAAAGATGCAAACTTCAATCTTTGCCAATGATGCACCTCCTGTCTTTGGCGTGATGCTCAGTGGGGGCTGTGGCCTTTGTTTTTCTTCATTTTGTAATGGTATATATTTATCTGATTTGCGGTCATAAGGATTATGTAGCTGTGAACACCTCAACACAGTTTAATGTCTTTGTCATGCTTGCATGATGTATCCTGTTTGGTGAAAGGAAGACGTGAAGTCTGGCAAATTTGTGGATGTTGCTAGATTGCACAGAATGGAGTTTGCGCCAGTCAGTCAGCAGAGTCTGGAGCTGCCACTCTTCTTCCTATTCCGTAATCGATTTGCCTCATGCTTAGGTGTCGCTACTCTTTTTTTTTTTTTTCCTTTCTGCTATGTCACCTTGTTTATCACTTTCCCTATACAGTTTGCATTAAGAAAGACACAAACCCCAGTAACTCTGCAAGAGGTACCACCAGTCTCTTGTACTTCCTTAACATATATCACATCACAAGCTTTCAACTAAGACCAAAATCGGTTGTAACCTCAGTGGTAAATCACATGACATACAGACACAACCCTTAGCATTTTTACATAAAGTAGGGCTCCCTTCAGAGGCTGTTTATTGGAGCAGATGGCTACACCAGGCAGAAACACAATAATACTTTTGTCCACTGCTGTAATTTTGTGTTCCCTTATGGAAAAAAGAGCCCAGAAGAGTGCAATATACCTATTCCTTCACTTCCAAGTATCAGGAAGAGGAAATTCATAACAAGAACTGCTGAGTCAGGGACATTTGGGTGGCTGAAGTCATAGTAAAGCTGAGAAGGCAGTTGAGAGATCAAGTGTCTAATCATCCTGAAGCAGGGAAGCAGAAGTGAGAGAGGGGGCAGGCAATGAAATATAAGAAATTTTAGGTTTAATGGTGTGGCTTCACCATTATATACAGTACTTGGTTTATTGTTGTATGCCATAATGGTTCCTCAAGTATTAATGCAATAAGACATGCTGATAACATTCTTTTTGAAATTCATTTACCAATGGAACCACCATTAGCAGCGTTTTTTGAAAGATTTCCACAATCAACTCATCTATTTTTTTGTGATCTATAATACATTAAGGAAATGTGACCGCTAGGAGGCATTCTACACACTCATACACAAGGCATAAGTGATGGGGTTCAAATTTATTTCTGTGAAAAGGGACAAAGATAAAATAAAAAGAGGTTAGAGACTGAATTAGGGGACCCCAAATGTGAATGGAATTTCTCCTATAGTACACAGAGTAACCACTTGGAAGGAATTCCTTTCCTGAATGAGTAAAACACTAAGCTGCCTCCTTTTTCATCTCAACTCCTTTTATACACCTAGACGGGTTGGAAGAAAATGCTGGTCCACTGGATTCTGCCTTACCCATCTTGGTTAAACGTATTTGTGGTGGACTGGAGGTTTGAACTGTTCTCCCTACTATGTAAAACTCACACAGACATGGTGAAAATATACAGAGTGACAAAGGTGGAAATCAAATACAGTCTGTTCAGTCATTGAGCCTGGACAAATCACTGGGAATGCAGTGTGCAGTAAATTTATATCAATAATTAGTGATGAATTATTTTTTGCTATTTTTACATACTGGGGGGCAAGCCCCTGGGGCCTTTGGCACCCAACCCCGGTTATGCCAGTATATTAGTAAAATCTGTAAATGTACAAAAGAAAATTATTATTTATTGGAGTCAAAATCGAGGGGTCACGGGATCTGTTGGAGCCAAACCCAACCAACACAGGGCGCAAGGCAGGAAACAAACGCTGGGTAGGGCGCCAGCCCACCGCAGAATAAATGTAAGTATGAAAAGTTAATATTGCAAATTTTGAGAACAAATAAGGTTATTCCCATGTGAAGAGCGGACAATTAATTGCACAAGAACAGATAGTTGCACATTTCAAGTACTTGAAAAAATGTACCTGGATATCCAATAAAGAAAAAGGGCAATAGCTTAAAGTGTGGGTGAGTGACCGAAAAGGAGTTATAGAGCCTGATGGCTGTGGGGAGGAAGGATTTCCTGTGACGTTCAGTGGAGCACTTGATGCTAGTCAGTCTACTGCTGAAAATGCTCCTCTGTCCAACCACAACACTATGAAGTGGGTGATCAGCATTTTCAATAATAGACTAAAGCCTAGACAACATTCTCTGATCTGCCACAGTTTCCAAGCTGTCCAGTTTCTCTCCTACCACAGACAAAGCCTTCTGAATTAGTTTGTTTAGTCTCCTGATGTCTGCCACTTTCATGTTGCTCCCCCAGCATGTCACAGCGAAGAAAATGGCACTTGCAACCACGCTGTTATAGAACATCCGCAACATAGTGTTGCTGACACTAAAATATCTGAGCTTGCGTAGGAAATATAGCCTACTTTGACTCTTCTTGACACATTTTCATACAACTGATGTAGCTCAAAGTGCTTTACAAGATGAAGAAAGAAAAGTTTAAAAAAAATAAAAATAAGATTAGGCAATACTAAATAACAAAGAATAAAGTAAAGTCCGATGGCTGGGAGGGGAAAAAAAAAAACTCCAGAAGGCTGGCGAAAAAAACTGAGACCACGAGATCGCCCAGCCACCAATGGGCATTCTACCTAACATAAATGATCTAAATCAGTCCTAGTTTATTTGACACATTTTTATTGAAATGATTGGAGTGGTATATTGTCTTTTTACATTTTTCTTTTTATTTCTTACTTTTGCCATTTTTTTATTGTTGACCGTTTACATTTTGTTTTGCATTGTCATTTCACACTGATCTCTCATAATTCTTCCTGTTGTGATTTTCCTTGGGTGAGGTCAGCATAGAACTTGTCCTTAGGTGCATCCAATACTGGAGAGGGCTATAACAGACTGCCATTGCCTTAGATTTAGTGTTGTGGTATTAGTGTGTGTAGCTATGGTGCTTTTGGTTCTCTCATATTTAGTAGTTCTATATTTTAAAAGGTTTTCTTTGAATTTAATGGATTTTTTTGGTTCTGAGTATTGTTTTGATTTGTCTTTTTGGAAGTTGTTATTAAGGGGTTTTGATTTCAAAGTCTTAAATTAGTAGAATTTGTAGGTTAGAGCATTTGGTTTAGGATTCAATTTTGACTTTGCTCTGTTAGGATTTCTTCTTTGAGCTTCTCATTTTCATTTCTGTGTATCATTACTTTCTTTAAAATATTTTCATTTTTAAATTATTTTATTTTTGCAATAAGTATTGTATCTTTTGCTTCCTTTGTTCCTTTTAACTACTGTATATTATTCATCTTTTTCAGTTATTTATTATTTTGTTAATTGAACTATACTTACGTATTATTGCTAATTAAATACCTGTATTTCATTTACTTATTTAATTAGTTATTCTTTTGAGGTTTTTGGTAGTTTGGCATTCCTGTCTGTGAAATAAATCATAACATTTGTTCACAGTTTGTATCAAATAACATAATAACTTGCTGCCTAGGTCATGAACTGTCTTTTTTTCACAAGCATTCAATATTTTTTTATTTTTTTTTATTTTTATTAATTTTATTACACTCCATACAAAGCAATCAAGTTTTTACAAAAAGAAAAATAGAGTTAAGAACAGATCGATCCCCACCATTGAGAGAGAGAGCAAGCCAAACGGCATAAAACTTTTACAGCTTTTAAACATACCTAAATTAATAAATTCTCTATGCTTCATGAACTTATTTTAAAATATTACTGATTAGATCCTGCCATGTTTTGAAAAACGTCTGTACGGATCCTCTAACTGAGTATTTGATTTTTTCCAATTTCAAATAATATAACACATCAGTTTCCCACTGACTTAAAGAGGAGAGTTTGGATTCTTCCAGTTTATCAGAATAAGTCTGCGTGCCAAAAGTGTAGTAAATGCAATCACAATTTGTTTGTCTTTCTCCACTTTAAGCCCCTCTGGAAGAACCCCAAACACAGCTGTTAATGGGTTAGGAGGGATTGTGAGTCCAAGGCTGTCTGAGAGGTAATTAAAAATTTTTGTCCAGAATAATGTTAATTTGGTGCAGGCCCAGAACATGTGACCTAGTGAGGCTGGAACTAATTTGCAGCGTTCGCAGGTTGGATCATGCCCTGGAAACATTTTGGAGAGTTTTAGTCGAGACAGATGTGCTCGATATATAATTTTGAGTTGTATAATTGTATGCTTTGCGCATATGGAGCTCGAGTGAATTCTCTGCATTGCTACTTTCCACTCCTTTTCTGATATATTAATTGAGAGATCTTTTTCCCAGTGTCCTCTTGGATCTTTGAAAGGGAGGGATTGTAAAAGGATTTTATATATTGTAGAGATGGAGTCTAAGTCCTTGAGATTGAGCAATAATTTTTCCAGCATGGATGAGGGTGCAAGATGAGGAAAATCTGGAAGGTTCTGTTTAACAAAGTTCCTGATTTGAAGATAGTGAAAGAAATGTGTAGCTGGAATGTTAAATTTGGAATGTAATTGTTCATAGGAAGCAAAGACGTTGTCTATATAAAGATCTCTAAGCAAGTTAATTCCAAATTTTTCCAGATATTAAAACTGCATATGTTTGTGAAGGTTGAAAGAGATGGTTCTCTTGCAGAGGTGCCACAGATAGAAGCTTCTCCGTCTTAAAATGCTTTCTACATTGGTTCCAGATTCTAAGTGAGTGGAGCACAATTGGGTTATTAGTGTATTGCCGATAACGTGTGTTTATTGGAGTGCATAGCAGGGAATACAAAGAAGTACTGCAGGATTTTACTTCTATTGTGGTCCAAGCCTGTGTATGTTCTTCTATTTGTGTCCAGGTTCTTATCGCCTGTATATTTGCTGCCCAGTAATAAAACTGGAAGTTAGGTAGAGCCATGCACCTTCTGCCTTTTGTCTTTGTAGGGTCGCTCTTTTGATGCGTGGATGTTTTGAATTCCAAATAAATGAGGTTATTGTTGAATCTAATTGCCTAAAGAATGATTTATTAATGTATATTGGGATGTTTTGAAATAAAAAAAGGAGTTTAGGAAGAATATTCATCTTAACAGTGTTAATTCTTCCAGCTAGTGTGAGATGAAGGGTTGACCATCTATGCAAGTCTTGTTTAATTTTTTCCATTCAGACGGCGAAATTTTGTTGATAAAGAGCTTTATGTTTACTTGTGATGTTTACCCCGAGGTATTTAAACTGTTCTGCAATGATAAAAGGAAGGGTGTCTAATCTAATATTATATGCTTGAGAATTCACTGGAAAGAGTACACTTTTATTCAGATTAATTCTGAGACCAGAGATCTTTTGAAATTCTGTGAGTGCTGCTAAGACTGCAGGCACAGAATTTTCTGGGTCCGATATATACAGTACCATGTCATCTGCATATAATGAGATTTTCTGTTCCAGTCCTTCTCTGCTAATCCCCTTTATCTGATCAGTATTTCGACAATGTATTGCCAGTGGTTCAATGGCAATCGCAAACAGCGGTGACAAGGGCATCCTTGTCTAGTGCCACGTTCTAGTTTAAAGTAGTCTGAGCAAATGTTATTGATACAAACTGAAGCTTCTGGGTTAGTATACAGTAATTTAATCCATGCACAAATGCACAAAAAGGTCTGTGAAATAAATCATAACATTTGTTCACAGTTTGTATCAAATAACATAATAACTTGCTGCCTAGGTCATGAACTGTCTTTTTTTCACAAGCATTCAATATTTGAACATTTGCTACCTACTTAGATGCCATCATGCCATCCAAACTTTGATCTTCTACTTTGGGTCATACCACCTTCACATAGCTGTACAGCTAAAATCTGAACCACTAATTAGAAACCTACCTATATTTCTGTTGTAGCAGAGACTTTTGTTCTGATGTGCTGCCTTCCTGTGCCTTTACAATTGTTTGTTTCAAACTAAATTGACATTAAATGTCAAGTTAAGTGCTATTTTCTCTAATGTATTTTATTCTACATTGCTTTTCATGAGGTATGTGTGGGTGTGTTTTTAAGTAAGCATTTTTATAACTGCAATATAAAAAACCTATTCACATAGATTTTGTGTCTTCTGCTAACATACAAAGCAGGTGTAAAATAAAGATTTAGAATAGAAGAGTTTATGAATACAATAATAATGAGCACACACTGGCAACAGGGACATGTTTCTTCAAGGAAATGATTCTATCTCATACTTAAATTAACTGGACAGCAGAAAGCATACAGCTTAAAAACTGTGGTTGGAGTTGGCAAAAAAGAGGGGAGAAGAATAAAAATAGAAACATTAACTAAGCCAACGGGGTCCACACATTATTTCAGTGCCACTGATAATGGTGACTCAATAAAAAATGTATCAAAATCAAAGAATCTTCAAATGAATTTCATTCTACAGTTAAATTTCCTTAATTCATCAATCATTGGTACTTTTTTCCATCAAAGTGCATTAAACATGTATAAACTAGTTATATTGTGGAGATTATTTTGCAAAAATGGATATCTTTTCTATATTTATAATGGAAAAGTGTTATACTTTTTAAAACGTTAGACTCTTCTTAATCTCAGGTTAACACTTTAATTGCACTTTGTTTTACCAACACTGCCTATCACACTGATGCTGAAGCAAAGATGAAGAGACAAAAAAGAAAAGGAAAGTCTCTCCTCTGCACATGTCCAAACCAACGCAATCTCACCTTTCTGACTTTGTCTCCCAACCCTCCAACCTGAGCCGACCCTCTAATGTCGTCATTTCTAATCCTATCCATCCTCCTCACACCCAACGCAAATCTTAGCATCTTTAACTCTGCCACCTCCAGCTCTGTCTCCTGCTTTCTGGTCAGTGCCACCGTCTACAACCCATATAACATAGCTGGTCTCACTACCATCCTATAGACCTTCCCTTTCGCTCTTGCTGATACCTGTCTGTCACAAATCACTCTTGACACTCTTCTCCACCCATTCCACCTTGCCTGCACTCTTTTTTTTCATCTCTTTTCCACAATCCCCATTACTCTGTACTGTTGAGACGGGCATCTGGCAGTATCCAACACAGTGGACAATAGTCCATCGTGGGGCATACCTACACACATATAGTATCTACATTACATCTACATCTACTTTAGGGTGACCATTTAATCTGATCTATATGTTTTGTAATGTGAAAGGAAATTGAACGGAACATCACATTAGCAGGATCTCTGAGAAATTTTAACATATGTCTGTAAGTCGTTATATTAGCTGCATATTTGTGGGAGCACAAGCAGAGTACATTAAAGTTTATCACATCATCTCTCTATCCATTCTGAAATTCTAATCCAGTTAAGTGCTTAGGGGCACTGGGGCAACCCCACCAGTTCACAAAGGAATGCAACCAGCAGCTGTAGCTTGTGTTGTTGCAATTGAACATTTAAGGACAGCTTGTCATTTACCTTTGTTCTTTTTCTATTTTTCTTTAAAAATAGGAGAAGAAACAATTCCTTTCTATATCCAGGTTTGGGGAGAAAATAGAATGTCTGCCAAACAAAAGGAAGCAGCCAAAGCAAGTACTAGAAATTCAAGTCTTTTATAGGCAGATATTCATGTTAGCCTTGAAGTGGACAGACGAACACAAACTTCGAATGTGAGACATCACCCATATCTGTGTCTCTTGATTTTTATGAGTGGACTTAGGGTCACATTCCTCTAACTTGCATCTTTGATGTACTTGCTGCCCTTAATAGAGTTTTTCTTACTAATATAAAATCTCCCTGTGCATATAAAATGCACATTTACAGAAAGCAGTTGCTTACATTTTTTATTATGATAAGGTGGTTCTATGTTATCTGTTTATTTAGAGATGGGATCTGAAACCCAGACCCTGAAAGTGTGAGAGTGCTAACTACTGTGCCTCAATTTTGAAGTTCATTTTAGTTAAAAAAGTTATTCTTATAAAAGTGTTTTAATGGATCAATATTTAAATTGCATTATTAATAATCATACTTCTCTCTAAATTCAAACCACAAGTTTAGCCAAGGTTAACTTAAATAAGCTTTTTTTTAACTATATGTATATTATATAATGTAAAACTGAACATCTCCATTACATGGTTCACTTTCATTAACATTTATATGATAGAAATATAAGTTATATGTGATAAGTTATATAGACTTAATAATTACAAATCAATGATACACCTTCCAGTATTATCAAACCTGCTTAATCAAGATTTTTGCAGGGACAGTCTTATCAAAGATGGTAACACCTTACCATGTTAGTGCAACTACAATGTATAAATACTAGATATTATAGATATTATCAATAATATAGATAATATTATAGATTAATTGATTAAATTGCATCCTGTTTGGTTGAAAAGACTAAATAAAGTGGGTTCACAAGATAGATCAATGGAAAAATGGACAAAGGTTTTGAAAATTACTGACATGCAGGTGTGTTGATGTGTGGATGTTTATTTACTTATTTAGGATTTGCACAAACAGTAGAGAGGAGTGGTGGAGCCCTTAATGATCTGGCATTGGAAACACATTCCTAATAAATGAAAACAAAAAATTCAAATACACTGTATATTGCAGATAGGTTTACGACTATTTGGCTTAGTAGAAAATTGGACATAAACTGATACTTAGTATAGAGGGAGACTTAACACAAGGAGAAACAGACTCAAGTAAGGAGAACACACCTGCACAATGAGGAACTCCTATTATTCTCCTAATTCAGACTTGCATACACACCTGCACTCACTCATAGAGTGTCCCATCAGCCTAATGCACACACTTTTGGGACATACAGTAGGAGATAAAGATGATAACTTGGAGAAAAACACTGATTAGAGCATATGTGAGGTGTTTTAGGCAGCAAGCAGTACTGCCAAACAAAGAATGTGAAGAATCACACATGTGTTACAAATAAAAACAGGGTAAAAGTAAAAAAGTAAAGTGAAAATCCAAAAACTGGCTTTAAAAAAATCTCCTTTGTTAATTTGTTGCAGATTTCTTCTATTGTGTTTTCTGATTTGTATTTTGATCTGCTTCAGTCAGTTTCCTATTAGCTTGCATTATTGTCCTCAAGTCTATGAAAGGCCCTTTATTCAAAAGAAAGCAACTAGATTCAATCTTGTCACATCTTTGAGAGCTGGAAAATCCAGGATTCAGTCCCAGCTAAAATGTACGCTTAAGGTATTAAGCTCTTTTGTCTTGTTAAACCATAATATGTCCTTTAGTCCACAAATGCATTTAGCTGCTCTACTTCAAAAAGACAGCTAAGGATTTACAATATGTGTTATATGAATCAATGACCAGAAACACACACTTCACTGCAAGTAAGACTTCACATTTTCAGGAGTACCTCTGTTTATTTATTTACAATATATTTTAAAATTTGTGAATGTCCAAGCTGGAGAACAGACATCTCAGCTGGGAAGGAGGACAGTTTCTTATCTGGACGAGAGGCCAGAGCGGAATGAATTACAGGTTGGCCTGCTGGACAAAAACAACTTTTTGCCTGGTTGAAATAATATGATGGTTGGACCAGCGAAAGCTGGAAGTTGGGAGCAGTTCCTTTTCCCATATGGCAGTTGGCAGTGGTACTCTTGTGGTGGCCCAATTGTGATATCTGCAGGGGTGCTTGGGAGTTGGTGTCCGGAAGTACAACCCTGTCGGCGTCCCTGGATTCCAGTAGAGGGCACTGTGGACCTTCCTGCTTTCCATATGACCCAGAAGTGCTTCCAAGAAGACATGAAGTGGTACCGGAAGCATTCCCATGTCTGACTTGAAGAGGAGCCCACCGCCTCACTTCACAGAGTCAGAGTTGGGAGGCCGTGGGCAACACTCAATTGTAGGACACAAGGAGAAAGAATTGGGTTTGTATTGTTTATTCATTGATCTTTGCACGAGTGATTGTTAGAAGATGTCTTGGTTGAATAAATATCTTTTATTTTATCCCAGTATCGTGTTGGGAATTATTGTGTCAGAGGCTTGGGGCTCAGTGACACCATCTGGTGGTGGCAGATTATATTAACCTTGTCATTGCCCCTTTATCCTTTCTAGTGGATGAGAATGCAGTGTCAGTATAAGCATATGTTTCACTGTTTAATCTATCACTGTCTTTCTTCTGTGCTTTGTTAGAGTCAATGTATTATCTTAATGTTTCCTTAGAGCATTGTGTAGAATATTAAGTACTAAAAAGGTATCCACCTCTATTTTCATTATTAATTCAGTTGGGCTACATTAGGTTTCAACTGAAAATATTTTACTGGCAGTGTAAAATGGGGTGGAACAATTCAGATTAAATGGTAAACTTGTTAACAGGATGAACTGAATAAGAACAGAAATCTTACAGGCAGCAGTGGTGTTTCTGCATTAAGGGTCACTGCAGCATAGCCTCACCAGATATTGTGGAAAGTAAGTAATAGGCTTTTCTCAGTAATTTAGTAACTTAACACGTTTATAACAACTCTCAACGTTGTCTTCTTCAGCAATTTATTTTAAATTACCCATCATATACCCAATGTAATTACCTATTGTCAAGCATGTATACTAAGGGAACATCTTTAGGGCTTCAAACAGGTAAACATTATGATACCGACCAGAGAGGAGGTACACTTACTAACTCCATCTCGTTTTCCAAAGGCAGTTCAGACACTCATCAGCTGGATGACTAATGACTCAGCTTCTGCTTCTGCCACAAAGCTCTGACCCTTCCAGGTTAGCACCTTAAAAACTACAGAGGCACCAGACGTAGGCATTCATTTGAGCACTATCAAGGGTAGGTGGAAGGACTGATCCCTCAAATTTGTCTTTGACTGACTGAATGCCGTCTTATTTTGTATTCTTTTGTGCCATTTATTTTTTCTTCTTTCATTCTTTTTAGTAAGCAGGCTTTACTGACTGATACCCCAACCCTTTTATTTTGTTCCTCTTTTTTTTCTCCCATATCAAACTCTCTAGAAAACTGAGTCTTTTATAGTATGTGAAACTATTTTCATGCTGCTTGCTGAAGGCCTGTTTTTGGTATGTAGGGCTAGCTGTATTGGTGCTGCAGTATTCTTGGCTTATCCTCGGGTATGAATGCATGTGAAGCCTGACTGGTCCGGTTTAGAGCTTGAAGGCTTGGCATTAAAATGCTTTGATATTATTTTTTTATAGCACATTTGCACCTCCAGTTCGAGTTTTTCTCAATCAAGCCAGCAAAACGGTATTACAAGTCAAGTGCTATTTTCCCTCTTAAAAGTAGCCACAGTAATTTGACAACAGAGTAAGAAATCAATATCAATAACAGGAAAACATAAAGCACAAGATATTATACTGATGGGGCTGGGTGGCATTTTGAGCATCACATACCACTGAGGTGGACTGCCTGATGGAATTAAATTTGAGAAAGCCACCAAGGAAGTTTTATGTGTGTTCCTTTCACATCATGGAAAGAAGCCAGCGGTATGATGCCCCTGTTTTAAAGAAGCACAGAGTTCTGTTATAAAAAGAACAAGACATTCCAGACAGTTATTGAGGTTTGTCTTTTTTACTTTATAGCTGCTTAATTCTAAAATAGAGATGTTGCTTTTTCAACTTAGGCAGTTCATAGCCAATATATATTTCTGAACGGATGGTGGCTGCAAGCCTCAGTTTATTGCTTTATTCTGAGAGATAATGCTGATATCAGAGGATGACCTGATGCTAACTGAGATAGATTAGGCATCAGCATCCCATTGGTTAATTGGCTTTTTGTGACACAAACGGTGTGTGAACTTGCACACCTCACTTGTCCTTTTCAAAAAAATTAAATATTAGTTAAAGTTAAAGTTTACATTAGAGAAGTCTTTATGCATAAAGATATATGGCTCTGCCAGAATGTTTATGCCAAAAATGCTACTAGTTAGCATAGTTTATTGAGTTAAAACATTGGATTCAGAACCAGAACGTTGCTGTTTCAATCCACACCACTGACTTATTACATTGCTTATTGTTGATTTGTTCTACTTTTGTAAATATTGTTTAATTATTTGTGTGGAATTATGCCGGAATACTTATTATAACATATGCTATGTTAAAGAAACATACACTCTTCAAGGTGTCTTTAAAAATAATAAGGCAACTGGTATTATCTTTTTATTGAGAACTTTATCTGTTTTCAGATTACCCCTAACCTGGCTTTTGAAGACATATACTGTATTACAAATAGTGTTAAAAATAAGTGTTTCATCTAGCATCCAAAACATTCTGTGGTCATTGTTATATATAATTGCAAGAAACAATAGTGAGCCAACTTCCCAAATGATTTTAGATGTTCTTCTTTGCTGTTTGGAACATTTCTGATAGAGTCAAGGTTCAAACTGCATAGATATTAATGAATATTACTGTCCTGCAAAGGATCATTCTTTTCTAATAATTAAGCCTAGAACACGTTCATTAAAAACTGCTTGTGAGTTAAAGACCTAACTGTGCAATACACAGTGTATGGCTAAAGATCTGCTATTTTCCTTTAATATTCACATGCTCCATAATATGCACTTTTCATGTCCTCCTAAGACACTTTCTTGTTTTAATACAACTAGAGGCATGTAGTGGAAAGATAATAAACTATCAGTAAAATGTTACCTGTCAGGTAGCACACCATGCACAAGATGAACAGTGGGAGCAATGTATTAAAAGCATCCAGATTTACTAGACCTTGTCAATAAAAACTGTTTTTGTGAGGTGAAATGTCAATCAACTGGACATGGAGCTCCCCATTGCAGTTAGAAGTACATTCTAAAGAAAGCCATAGGCATCTCTTTGCATGTATTTTGTCTGCTACTTGATGTGGACTCTTTGACAAGACTTTCTGACTTTTCTGAATTTTCCCCAAGTGACAGGATCTGAACATGTGCTAAATGATGTGCATATGGAACATTTGTCGTGGTTAGCATAACATATCTTTGAGCTGAAAAAAGTTCTGATTTTGTTTTTTTATGTATTGTACTGCTTATACAAGGTAACAGCAATTATGAAATAAACACTGAATCACAGTGAAATTAAATCTGCTTCTTTGAAACCTCTCCAAAAAAAAAACCCTCTTCAATGTCAAAGTGAAAACAGATCACTGCAAAGTGATCAAAATTAAATATAAATATAAAAGAAAAAATAAATGATCATATAAATATTTGTCCTCTTCAAGTTGGTATTTAGTAGATGCATTGTGAAAAGCCATTACAGCTGCACAGGCCTCTAACAGCTTTGCATATCTGAACACTGACATTTTTCCACGTTCTTCTTTGTAAAACTGCTTAAGCTCTGTTAGGTTGTTTGGGGATCATGATAGAACAGCCTGTTTCAAGTCCAGTCCCAGTTTCTCAATTATACTGAGATCTGGACACTGAGTTCAGCCCCACATTGATTAACTGATGTTTTAAGCCATTCCTGTGTAGCTTTGGCTTTATGCTTGGGGTCATGGTCTTGCTGCAGACAAATTTTTTCTTTTCTCAAGATACTGGTTTCTCCCAGACAGCATTCAGGTTCTTCTCCAGAATTTCAATGGATTTTGCTGCATTCATTTTCCATTCTACCCTCACAAATCTTTCAGGTTATGCTGCAGAGAAGCATCCCCACATCATGATGCTGCTATCACTATGCTACACAGTAGGGATGGTGTGTTTTTGATAAGGTTAAGTGTGTGACTTTATTCCAAATGTGGCATTCGTCTGATGGCCAAAAAGCTCAATGTTTGGACTCATCAGACAACAGAGCATTCTTCCAAGTAACTTCAGAGTCTTCCGTGTGCTTCTGACGAAGTCTAGCTGAGATGTAATGTGTATTTTTTCTCTTTGTCACTCCACCACAAGGCTTTGACTGGTCAAACACCTGGGCAACAGTTATATGCACAGTCTCTTAAATCTCAGACACTGTAGTTTGTAACTCCTTCAGAGTTATCACAGTTCTCTTGATGGCCTCCCTCACTAGTCTTCTTTTTGAATGACAACTCAGATTTTGTGGACAGACTGCTCTATGCAGATCTAAAGATGTACCATATTCCTTCCATTTCTTAATGATTGATTTAACTGTACTCCAAGGAATATTCAGTGACTTGGATATTTACTTGTATCCATTCTCTGATTTGTGCTTTTCAATCAACTTTTCACAGAGGAACTTAGAATGTTCCTGTGTTTTCACTGTCCAGATTAGGCTATGACACTAACTAACTAGGAGTTGGTCCTTCCAGCAAATGCTTATGTATACTACAATGAATTCAAAACCCTTGACTACAGACAGTTGACCTCCACTGAACTAATTATTTGACTTCTAAAACTAATTGGCTGCACCCAGTGATGATTTAGGTGCATCACATTAAAGTGAGTGAATAGTTGTGCCATAATTGTTTTGTGTTTTATATTTGTAATTAATTTAGATCACTTTGCAGAGAATTATTTTCACTTTGACAATAAAATGTCTTTTTCCATGGATCAGCATCAAAAAAGCAAAATTAAAATCAAAATTTGATTAAATGTTTTATAACAGTAAAATGTGAAATCTTCCAAGTGGTGAACACTTTTTATAGGTACTATAACTACTGATTTCATACCTCATAAACCCTGAAAACCATACTTAAATATTTTTTAGAGGCCAAGTAAAAAAAATTACTTATTAGTCAATATCTAATAATCATCATTTCAACTAGGCATTCATTTCTGTAACCCATTTAATTTAATACCAGGGTCTTGTAGGATGGATCTTTTTTCTAGTAGCTCTGTCTGTAAAACAGGAGCTATTTCAAGATGTGCTCTATTGCCTAATTATTAAGATTGATTGGCCTTTTGAAAAAAAGAAAGTTACATACTGACTCCTTGGAGACTTTAGTGCTCAAATTGTGGATGACAAAGACAGAATAGGGATGTGATTGAATGAACAGTCTATTTGTTCTGAAACAGGGTAAGGAATTATTATTGAATGTTTGTGTTACTTATGGATTGTTCATGACAACATGACACCATTTTAGAACACAAGGTTGCTCATAAACGTACACGATACCATAGCAGCTTGGGACAGAGTGCAACAATTGACTTTCTAATCATGACAACTGACATGATGCCATTCTGAACACTAAGGTACGGAATGGTTCTGAGTTAACAGCTCATCAGTACTTACTGGTCAGTTGTTTCAGATGGCCAGAGCATTGAATAGACAGATCCAAGGGAAACACGTAGATGTTGTAATGGTGGACGGCTGTACATGCATATTGCATTATTTAGGTTTTTTTTTTTTTTAGAATGGAAAATGGATTTGTGAAGATGTGAATCTGTTTTAAAGTATTTTAGCAAGGTTTCATTTTCTTTGTGTTCATCCTGTTCTTTGCTTATGTGACACAGGAGACTAGTCATGTGACATTTGTCATGCTCCTCATATAACAGGTAGTGACAGTATAAAAATGGTGGCATTTCCGTGTTTTAGTATCCCTTGGTTAGATAAACAAACAAAGAATTTAGTGTAGTTAGTCTCTAAACAAGCAAGCCAAGTGCTAGGTTTCATTTCAGTTTTTGAGTTCATTTGGGCGGCACGGTGGCGTAGTGGTAGCGCTGCTGCCTCGCAGTTAGAGGACCCGGGTTTGCTTCCCGGGTCCTCCCTGCGTGGAGTTTGCATGTTCTCCCCATGTCTGCGTGGGTTTCCTCCCACAGTCCAAAGACATGGCGGTTAGGTGAATTGGCGATTCTAAATTGGCCCTAGTGTGTGCTTGGTGTGTTTGTGTGTTTCCTGCGGTGGGTTGGCACCCTGCCCAGGATTGGTTCCTGTGTTGGCTGGGATTGGCTCCAGCAGACCCCAGTGTTCGGATTCAGTGGGTTGGAAAATGGATGGATGGATGAATTCATTTGTACCATTGACTTTCAATTCTTCAGTTTGCCCTTGTGTCTTGTTTGCTCGATCTCTCTAATTATTCTGAATTCGATCCTTTTTCTGTCCCTCACTCTGTTTAGACACATGTTTGCATCTCCTGATTTTCTGTTCTTTTCTCATAATAATGCCTGAAGATTAACGTCTCACTAAAATAATTAATCTGAGTGTTTTAGAAATTCAGCTACATAAAATTAAATTATGCAAATCTTGAATATTGTTCTAATACAGGAACAGAGTATGAATTCACAAAATAAACAGTAGAGGAAAATAGTAGAGCATGCAAAATTTTTCTACATAAGCTCAAAACCTGTTTAAAAGCAATTTACAAAACATCAATTGAACAAATTAAGCAAAATGAAATAATGTGAAACAAATCAATCCATGAGAATTTATACTTTCAGAAGATATAATCATTTGGTATTCCCGGAAACAGAGAGAGAAACCTTTGTGTGGATCTAAAGCAATTTACAATAATTTTAAAAATCTGGCTGTCCTAATTAAACTAACCTCACAGCTTCTTTTAGGTACCTTATCTATGTACAGGTTGAATTCTGTTAGATCGAACTCCATTTTAATTGGTTAATTTACTATAGAACTAAATGTAAAAAAAGTCATACAGCAAAGTCTGTTTTATGTGCAAAATTCATTAAAACAAAGTAACTCAGGAGCCTTGCTGAATAGCCAGTTTAAAGTTTATGTCACCTGGTTTACTCGATAGTTGTCATACTATAGTTGTCATGCTCCACTCTTCACATTAATACATCAGTGTCACACATAGGGTACCAGCTCTTACGTATATTCACTTTAGTCAGTCACTGCTTTGCATATGCATTCACTTCTGTGGACTTTAAATGAGAACTACATATAACTGAAAAGAAATACTATTCTTGAGTGAACGGTGTAAACAAATAAAAATTGTAAACATCTTATAATTATAATAATATAATTGCACATTATTTCTGTTGATTACCCATTTACATTTCAAAAGAATACCTTTCCCTATAAAATTCTGTTTTGCAGTGACCATCAAAAAAGGCAAGTCACTCGGAAAAGCAGGAATTGATCTAATGCAGAAATATTTTACTCTTGTATAATTGTGTATTGCATGTTCAATAGAAAGCAGCCCCAGTGACCTAATAATATTATTATTTATTATTTGACTGATGCCCATGTTCAATGTGACTTACAATATTTGAGATAGAACTCATTTCATTTATTTTGTTTTTCTAATTGGAGCACATGTGAAGTAACTTGTTTAGGGTCACACAGTATCAGTAGTGAGATTTGAACTTACAGCCTCACCATTTGAAGTCCCAGATCCAAAGCCTTAATCACTAGAACACATTACTTTCCAGTAATATTTGCCCTTGGTAAAAAAAAAAAAACTAAAAATATATTATACAAGAAAGCACTTAGTTACATAGAACTTCTGATATATCTGATTAATCAATGGCACTATAGCTGACGGCCAATATTTTACAAAATTAAACACAGCTAGTACTACTATATTTTACTTTAATATATATGTGACAAGTAGGTTGAAAATATTGATTTACATTTTACATCAAAACCTTTTGTATTAATTCTGGATTACATTTTAACAAATAATCTTTGAGTCAGTTTAGAAATACTGCCTGGTAGAAACTGCCCAAACAAGCTAAGCTCAGATTAAGTCTCAGAAGGAAAACTGCCCTGTGCCAAGTTTTATTGTGTACTGCTGAGATACAAATGGAACCTGCGGTAAATCACTTATACTCTCCTCAGTTTGTTACAGTATTCACATTACACATTGAGGATATAATGAGTTAAGTGTTTTAAACCTTTTGCAATACCATTTGTTTGGATGAATTGCAGTGTTTAGCTTTAAGGATTGCACTTTTTTTTCTGAATTCTAATTATACTAGTTAACACATTTTAATTTTGGAATTGAACAGACCTTCAGTTACAGATAATCCCACACTTAAATATAATGATATTTAACTCCACAGAGCTAAATATGAAATAAAGGTGATTTATTGATTAAGTGTTTGACCACTTTGATTCCTTTAACAACTACAGAAATCATTCATTACATATGGCATATATTAAAAAGTGATTCTTTTTTATTAAAAATTGTTTCAATTGTACCAGTGTATTGAGTATGTCCTAGGATAAATAAATTGCAATTCATATTATTTATGAAATGAGGTTCAAGTCTAGACTATAACAAATTAATTACTGTACTTATTATACATATAAGACACACATTTCTTGAGTATGACAACAAATTAAAACTATTCATCCTGGTTGATTCTGCTTATTGTTTGTACACTAATAGGAAACAATCAGATAATGCAAGGATTTTAGTGCATTTTAACTGTAATAACAATATTATCTGCCAAAGCTTGCATGTAAGTAAAGATGGAATTGTTTTGTAAGATTTACAGTTTATTTTTCTTTATGAAACATCCAATGTCAAGATTTAGGAAAGAGATCTTTCTGCCTAGCCTCAAGGAAGAAAGATAATATTATAAGCAATAGTTTGGAGAATTCTATAATTATTTCACAGACTCTGTACCTGTCCAGACCTGCCACTTTTTAACACCACAATTAATTTTGGCTGTCTATGTCAGGTTGTTTATATCTAAAACCTGAAGATGCAGAATATGTAAATTATTAAGATAAGTATGTTGTCATGTTTCATTTACTTTAGTATGGTAAAAAGAAGTTCTTTACATATATTTCCATCAGAATGTCCTTATTGAACTCAGCTTGATGGATGTCTTACTCAGTCAAGCTCTAGCAAGATATATATAAGATACGCAACATTTTTAAAAATGTTACCACCAAACTAGTGAGTATTCAATAACACACTTTTAATTGTTCATGGCTACTAGGCTATGCAGAATTAACCTTTTTAAAAACTGTGAATAGTTTACAGAGCATTGTAACTGTTCAGTTACAATTCACAATTCAGAAGAGTGTTGCACTTTATAGCAAATCTTAAATATTTTAGGTGCTATTTAAACCAACACAGGTATTCATTTCAATAAATATATTTGAGTTTTTATGTTTCTGAATTTCTAATACCTTTCTTTACTATATCTTATCCACCTTTTCTCCATATTTCTTTCATGAATGATGTTAATTAAGACATAGTTGTTCAGCTTTGTCTGTACACAGAATTCTCTTTGGGAAGGCTGCCTGTTTTAAAGAAATCTACGGTCAGCAGTTATGCATATTCCTTCAGATAAGACAGCTTAGTTCTGTTGTCCATCTAGTTTGAACATGGGGTACAATATTTTTTATTAAATGAGAGAAATCCTGACTGAATTGGTTTCAGTAAAAAAATCTATGAAAATATTTGAGAAAGTCAAAATCTGGTAACAGTAGGAAATTAAATTAGCATTTGCTTCGTAAGTTAGGTGAGCATATTTTTGAGCTACGTGATAATTAGAGCATGATCAAAGATTATCATGCCATTATACTGTAATTTGAATGATTTTAATGAAAACAGTTATCAGCAAAGAACTTAGCAATTCATGACACATGGAAAAGTAACAATACCATGAGTGTTTGTGTAAAACCCTCCAAAAATCAGATATCGTAAGATTTTTTAAAGAAGTCTTTGAATTAATGAATTGGATTGAGGTAAGAATATAATATTTGAATGCTTTAACATTTTACAGGGTTCTACTATCATAAAATTCAATTTAGAGTTGCATTTTTGGGGATTTCCATGCTACTAAATAGTATAGAATACTGCAGATTATTGTACATTTTTTATACACGATAAAAGTAACAACTGTTTCCACATGTCGTGAGATTTTTTATCTCTTTTGAGACCCTCCTCAACGGTGCTGCATGCTGCAACATGATTGACACCTCTGTAGAGGGTTGCTTGTCTGTCACTGAGACAACCACAGGTTTACAGTGTCACTGAGGCAACTACAAGTTCATAGCCTCCCTATGTCTGTCGCCCAATGGGTGATGCAGGGAATATTATAACCCGGCTGTTGACTTGGCCTGGTCCCTGCTCATTTACTGTGTCTGTGTTTGTTGAAGTGGTAGCTTCCATTTGAATAAATACCCTGACTCTTCCTGTTTTGAGTGGAATAAAGTTGGTCTTTTTGAAGCCTTTAGCCTCAGTGTTTTCTCTCAGGAGCAACACAATGGCTGACACGTCATAATGTATTCTTTTTCTTTGTTATAATACACATTCTATTTAAAAACTTGTCTTTAGCAGTCATAGTATTAGGAAAAATAAGTTCATCTTTTTGCCAGTAAAGATTTCTTCTATGGGATTTAGGTTAAAGAAATCCATATTAATTAAATGTTAATGTTAAATGTGTAAAAAAAATTACATTATGAAGATTAAGAAACATTTACAAGTGTGGGATAAAGTTCAGTGATGTACAATACTAATGGAAAGATATAATGCTATTTTCTTTAATTACTGTATTTTTTTTAGCAAAACCTTTGCATTATTTTACAAGGGTGTTTCCTGTTGCATTCAGTGTCCTCATGCACATTTAGTGACAGTCAGTGAGTGAGACCTTAAGATTTAGGGTTATCATGCAATTAAGTGACAAGAACTGAAGACACGTTATATGTATACATTTAATCCTGTATGTGCTGAGGGGTAAATTAAACCCTCTCAGTTTAGGGCCACATGGAGCCAGTGATCATCGCATCAGCATTGGGCGTAAGGCAAAAAGCAAACATGGTGGACAGTCCTTTGCAGGCAGAATTACAAAGCAAGGCAGAAAAGAGTGTGCTATATGAAATCCATTAACAGAAACCTATAAATTAAGTATGTATTTAGTTTTAATCCAGTTATTTCATATATAGTGGATATTTTTGAAACAGTGTGATTTGGTAGCAGAGCTGCTAGTGTCCATACCTCAAATCTTCGGGGGCTCAGATTGGGATTAATAGGGTGTGTGTAATTTACTTTTACACAAGTAAATGTTTTTTTGTTAATTGAGAAGTACTTCTGATACATTTCTAGTTTTCAGTGTTAAAACAGATAATCATTCACAGTTAAGAAAACTCACTGATACCAATCAATTTACAAGTACATGGGGAGAACTCAGTGTAGGCAGGAATGTGATGCAGGAATGACAACTCTGCACTACCATTCTGCCTATGTTAAAACATCAATGATAAGCTTACTAAACTTTAACCTAATTAAAACTAAACATATAAATATCATTTTTGTTCAGTTTTTGTCACCCTATTGCATGCTACATGTGTAATTAATCTCTCCCTCAATAGCTGCCACTAGACGACCAAGTCAAAGAAATCCCCTTATTTCTGCATTTAAGGTGGGTTAATAATGTATTAATTTTTAAAACTATTTTCTACCTATTATAATGCATATACAATAAAATGTCTGCCAACTCTTACTTTCAGTCCACTCTTAAAAATGTTCACTATGATGTTTATTTCCCTGTGCTTTATAATGTATTTAAATGTATGGATGTTATTTATTGTTTTGTTAATTTGATTTGTATTTTCTGAGTTTTGCAAAGCACATTAGGATGAGATACTTAATGGGGTATGCTATATAATAAATCAATTACATTTTTTTGGTTATAGAAAATAATTATCAGCTGTGCATCTGCAAAGATGATTTTTTTTGTTTATATAAAAAAAATGTACACTGGGCATCTTGGCATGTTACTTTTGTGAGGAGTATATTATTCTAATAGTGTGTTTAATTTCCCTTTATTTTATATGTAGACCTACCACAAATTGGTCAGTACTCTTAATCAAAAGCAGGTGCTGGTTGCAGTGTTAATTAGGCAATTAGCCTTTCAGCATGTTGATGTCCATGTGCAGTCATTCTGGTCAGGTTCTTCTGCTTATTACTATGGTTACTATAGTTAAAGGACAGACAAGACTTCAATTAATTTGAAAGACTGGTAATTGTTTAGGCTAGTTGGGAAGAATACTTCTCAAGGACCAGCATCAATGGCGAAGCCTACATGTAGTGAAGGGGAACAGCAACACAAGTGATTGGCAGCCATGGTTAAAAGCCAAAAACAATAGACCACAGTGATCATGTTTTAGTATGAGATGCAAATTACATATTTAAATCTAGGACACAAGTACATTGCTTTATCGAGAGCAATCCATTCTGAAATGTGTAGTGACATATTTAATTTGAGACCCAAGGCTTAAGAAGCAGAGAACTCTAAATCACATTTAAATCTAGGTCAAGAGAACATTGCTTATTAAGAATGATGCATCATGAAATGTGCAAAGCAGGATATTTTTGGCGGGTTGCATTGTGCAAAAATGCCATTACATCTAGCAATGCATGTCAACAACTACCAAGGTTGTAAACAGCACAGTGTAATGGATTACAGAGAAGTGAAGACCTTTAGCATAGTCCTATAAAAAAGTAACCATACTTGTATACTTGATATTTAATCTTCATGTCAACAATATTGGTAGATAAAGGTGACCTAATTTAAAAAGTAGCAATAAACATTATTCTTAGTAATCATATATTCAAAACTATAGAAAAGAGAAATGCAATTATCTACTATGGAAAAAAATAGTAGGCTCAGTAGCTGGTATTGCTTTGCTTGACAGAAATAGCTTCTGGCAGGCATTTCTTTTAATTGTCTATCAGTCCCCTTCCTTGGCTTTGAGGAACATTTGCCAACTGTCTTTAACAGAACTCTATTAATTATGTGATGTTTGAGGGCTTTCTTACATGGACGGAGGCCTCACATTCTCCTCAAGTATTCTCTGGAACCATGTGGACTTTACAGCTCATTCTATGATAGCAATTTGGGTAGGAACTGAGGCAGAAAAACAGCTCCATACCTCTAAAGTCACATAAATAATTACCGGTAGATATCGCTAAACTAGTGTTAAAAGCATATTTATGTAACTATTGGTATTGAATTTTGAGCTTAGGTTGAGCTTAAGAGTTTTGTATTCAGGATTATGAGTTTGTTCCTCTGAGTTTTTTTTTATATGTTCCAGTTCAGTTTAAGTATTCAACAGTTTCAATTAATTTGCCTTTGTTTTCTTAGTACTCTGCTTTCCCTTGATAATTTTCTTATTAGTTTAATTAAATATTCATGTTTTCTTTATTATTTCAAGACTCATATGCAAATTTATTCTTGTTTCTTTATGTTTATTCATTTATTAAGTGCTCAATTAGTATTAATTTTTGGGCTTAAGGGTAGAGGAGGATTTTTCCTTTGGAGGAAAGTTTTCAATTTGTTTGGTGTTACTCAGGAGGCAAAATTCACCACACTGGACACATTGCGTCTCCAAATGAAAAAAAAAAAACAGTATCTCAAGTTTTAGCAATTCTGTTAATTAGATAATGCTATAGTTATTCAGTTTTTCTACATCAATGAGCTCAGCTTTGTAGACATTGGTTATGAAGAGAGATGAATCCATGAAGTACAATGGATAACTTGCACGTGTCTCTAACTATTCATCATTCTTATGTGCAAATACATTTGCCTTTATCCTAACTTTACTTTGTTTTGTGAGTGATCATCTTGAACCTTCTGGGCAGGAAAGTGTGTGTCTCTACCATAAGATTTGATCTGACTGGAAAGGTTCTGATGCATCAAACATTTATGTCTTCTTGACTGAACCATTTGGATGATTGGTTTAAACCTTTAAATCAGACTCCTCTTTTTCGATACAATGTTAGAGAAACTATCTATAAGTAGAGAAATGTATATTTTACAGAAAAGTTTCAAAAATATTAATGCCACATGAGAATTGCTTGAGGTACAATACAACAAGCCCTCTATCTCAGTGCCAGTAATATTGCCCTAAGAACAAGAGTTATTGATGGATAGGATTAGAAACAAGTATATTTAGAGGGTCAGCTCAAGTTGGAAGGTTGGGAGACAAAGTCAGAGAGGTGAGATTGCGTTTGTTTGGACATGTGCAGAGAAGAGATGCTGAGGTTATTGGGAGAAGGATGCTAAGGATAGAGCTGCCAGGGAAGAGGGAAAGAGGAAGGCCTAAGAGAAGGTTTATGGATGTGGTGAGAGAGGACATGCAGGTGATGGGTGTAACAGAACAAGATGCAGAGGACACAAAGATATGGAAGAAGATGATCCGCTCTCCTAACGAGAGCAGCCGAAAGAAGAAGAAGAAGAAGAAGAAGTATTTGTACCTTTCAGACTTTCCTTTTCTTTTTTGTCTCTTCATCTTTGCTACAACTTCCCGTGTAGGTAGAAGGCTGAAATTTGGCAGGCTCATTCCTTACAGCTTCCTTACAAAAGTGGCAGGTTTCATTTCGAAATTCTACACATAATGGTCATAACTAGAAGCTATTTTTCCCATTTACTGTAATGGAGTTGAGCTCGAAAGCTGTGGGGGCGGAGTTTCGTGTGACATCATCACGCCTCTCACGTAATCACGCATTGCGTAGAAAAACAGGAAGAGCTACAAAAAGCGCTGAAGAAAACATGCATTATATAATTAAGAAGGCAGCGAAACAATCAGAAGCGAGCGAGTGACATATAAAACCATATTCAGCGGCTCACGTAAACTGACGCAGTGCGCAGACAAAAACCAACAGTTCCAAAGAGTGCTGAACAAAAACCAAATTACACTGCTACGCTCAAATAGACAAACCACACCACACCGACGTCCGAGGATCGATTCCCGAGAGGGGATGCACTAAGTATGCGCGCTTCTCGATTCATTTTACCTTCGCATCCCCTTGGTTTGAGACGTATGAAAAAATATGCGGTTAACGCAGAAAGACAGATCACCAATTGAAGCTTCATGAATAATGGATACTTTATTCGCGATCAATGATTGTTTTGGTAAAGCCATGCTCAGTGTATTCATTAGATGAACGGTAAAAAAGTAAGAGCGAGGGGAGGGTAACTTATTGAGGCCCACAGGCAAAACCACAATAGCACGCGGGCTTGATGTACTGTAGTGCGCGTCAACTCGATCTGAATTGCACGATCACATTCGAAAAAATATTTCTTTTCAAGTTCTATTTAGTCCATATGTGTCAAACTCAAGGCCCTCGGGCCTCATCCGGCCTGGCGTATAATTATATTACGGCCCGCGAGATCATTTTATATACTGTATTATTGTTATTAATGGCCCGGGGATATTAAGCGCTGGTAACACAATAAACTACAGATCCCATAATGCAGCGCTTCAGCTGCCTTGCTGAACACTTACCGTGTTAATCAAGTCTAGCTTATGATGCTGCAAGTTATTGCGAAGCTAGCCCACACGATGCCAAAGAGAAAAGGTGATTCTCAACATAGAGCCTTTAAAAACCGATGGGAGGCTTAGTATATGTTTACTGACATTGCCGGTAAACCCGTGTGTCTCATTTGTGGAGCTAATGTGGCTGTAATTACAGAATTTAATCTAAGATGGCACTATGAGACAAAATATCAAGATAACCTGAAAGACCTGAATGCAATGCACAAGATACAGAAAGCAGAAGAGTTAAAGAAGAATCTGACACTTCAGCAGACGTTTTTACCCGTACAAAATCACAAAGTGATTTCAAGTGAAGCTACTTTTATGGGAGACACAAATGCACCAGTGCAACTTGCCCCACTTTCCCTGTTGCCAAGTAATGTTGAACCAAGTCGGCACAACGGTGTTCCCAAATACGCACTTTGCTGATAAACTGAGCGCACTGCGCACTGAGTTCGCATGGCGCTTTGGTGACTTTGAAGAACAAAAAAAGAATTTTGAGTTGTTTCGCAACCCATTTGCTGTCGATGTGGAAACTGCACCTGTGCAGATTCAGATGGAGGTGATTGAGCTGCTGTGTAATGGCACACTGAAGGCAAAGTATGATACTGCACGGCCCGCACAGTTCATTCACTCCATTCCTGCACAAATGCTCCAGCTCCGTCTACATGCGGCTTGAACCTTGTGTATGTTTGGTAGCACATATCTGTGTGAGAAGCTCTTCTCAGTCATGAAGACTACCAAAACAGCACACAGGAGTCGCCTCACTGATGAGCACATGCAGTCCATCCTGAGAATCTCCACAACACAGAACCTCACACCAAACATAAACAAACTTCTTGCCAAAAAAAGATGCCAGGCGCCCAGCTCTGATAAAATGACATAAGAGCAAAGACAACTGAATGATTTGATTTGTTATTGCTGAAAAGAACAAATTTTATTTATATTTCCAGGTTTTGTTATGCACCATGTTCATATTTGAATTTGTATAATTTTGACAGGATACATTTTTATGGAGAGCAAAATCTTTTGGGATATTTAAAATTTAAGTTTATTTTTTATATAAAATTACATAAGAGTAAACAAATTTGAATGTTTGTTCTTTTAACGTTTACTTTATTTCTAACTTGTATAATTTAGACAGGATATATTTTTATGGAGAGCAAAATATTATGTTATTTAAGGTTTGAGTTGATTTATTCCGGAATAATTTTCTGTCGACTAAATAAAAATTCCTTCTATTTAAAATTTAAATAGAACTTGAACAGAAACGATAGTTCATAATATCCACGCAGACTTGCACGTAAGAGCGGGAGTCATCCGTTTTAACAAGCAGCGAATTGCACTGATACAAAATAGCCTGCCCATTTAATTATTTAGGAATGGATAAATAAATTAAGATTTTGTACAAATAATGTTTTTCATTTTTCTTCCTTCATGGATTCTGCCACCCCCAGCAACAGTTGCTCGCACCCCAAAGACTGTATATATGTGTATATATATATATATATATATATATACATATATATATACAGTATATATATATATAGATATGTGTGTGTTTGTGTGTGTGTATGTGTGTGTGTGTATATGTATATATGTATTTGTGTGTATATATGTGTGTGTATATATATATGTGTATATGTTTATATGTATATATGTATGGATATGTATATATATATGTTTATATGTGTGTGTGTGTATATATATATATATATATATATATATATATATATATATGACAGAAACACTCATAACAGTGACAAAACAATTACATTGACAATCATATTACGTTATTTTCAACATGTTTCCTTTTCTTTTTCATTACTTCTTTAACACACTACTTCTTAGCTGCGAAGCACGGGTATTTTGCTATATATATATATCTCAGCATGTTCCTAAGTCAGTCACTTATACCTTCTCTTTTTAAACACACAGAAACAAGGCTGGATGGAGCCTCTTTTGCAATAGAGCAAATGTGCTTCCATTCAAAAATATAACTGCAGAATTTGTTCTGTTATATTTGTACCTTTTGTAAAAGTGTTTCTTTGATATTTGGAATTCAGGCTTCACACATTATACACTTCATGTCTACATTTTGTCAATTATTACCAAAACATGAAAAACGCTTCTGTTCTAACGATGTGTTTACATAGATCGTTATGGACATGGAACACACATGAAATGCAAGTGTTCCAAATAACGATACAGTATTTATAAAAGGTGTCACTTTGCTTGACTTAAGCAACTGATGCTTGACTCTAAGCAACTGATGCGCAGGTAAGACTTGAGCTGAGAAAACTGTGCGAGGTGGGGGGATGTGATAGTAGGCTGCTTATCAACACATTTAAAGGACAAAAGAAGCTGACGGAGAGGTACAAAGCTTTTTAAGGAGGGACGGATCTATGAGTTTTTTCGTAGGCTCTGGTAATTCCAGTGTTATGGGATTATTCAACATAACTGAATGGAAATTTGTCAACATAGTAATTGTAATCTCAGGTTAATTTAAGGTTATGTAAAATGTCTCATCCAACCTTGGTTAAACTGGACCCTCAGCTGTGGTGTTGAGAGGGAAGTACACTTATGAATTGGATAAACAGTGCAAACTGCAAATTTCACACTAGCTATTGCACTTTTCAAAGGTTCAAAAGTGAAATTTACCACAGCGCTATTCTGACCTGAGTGTCAGTGAATTTTCTTGCAGTGTGATAAGCAACCTCTGGCTTTTGTGGACAGAACTGCAAACAAGATTCAAATAAAGAAACTCTTTGTGAATAATGACTAGGTTGGGTTAGTCATCCTTTTAGAAATAAACGTTATGTACTACTTTACTTAAGAAAGGTATTGGGAAACAGTTGTTATTAATGAAGATGAATTTAATGAAGTATTTAGCGTTACATTTCTTTTAGAAATCTCGATCAAGATTAGTTGTTTAACCTAAACAGAAACTCACAATTATGTTTGATTCTGGAATAATATGACAGCTGACTAATCAAATCAGTTAATATAGAATTTAGGAATCTGACTCAGAAATACATAAAATAAACTAAAAGGGATAAAAAGACTTATGATAAGCAAGATTTATTAAATTCTTATAAAACAGATTATAATATCAAAGACAAAAGAACTGTCTTATAAAATTCCACCCACATGTACGGTAGGTGCTTAGTCTGAGTTTTGAAAAGATTTTCTGTCTTTAAGATAGATAATGGGCTCCCAAAGGATTTTTCCACAACTGATCTTTCTATGTAGGTATCACAGGCAAAACAAAACATTTCTTCAAAAACTGTATCTTTCTAGTGAAATAACTGATTAGCATAATTTATTCATAAACAAAAAAGGTAATCACCACAGAATTCCTTAGTAGAAATGAGGTATTGGCTTATGACATTTATTACACAATAGCATATTACTGTTAATAGCACATTGCATAGGTCCAAAATTATAACATCTGTGAAAGTATATAGTGCACAAAAACTTTTTAAAACAGGTATCACTGATTTTGCTATTTTTTCAAAGTTGAAGAAAACTGGTACCAATTCTAAATACACAAAGTGGAAATTTAATACAAAGAATACATAATACAAATAGGTAAATGTTAATTGACATAGTGAATTAAAATGTTCAATTAAATCCATTTCATCACCCCATTTCAGTGATGAACAATGTGGCCATGTTTCCTGATGTGTGCTGCTACTGGTGCTGCACAGTTTTTAGTGCTCCTTTTGAGTTCGAGTGGAATTAATACAAAACTGAAAATTTATCAAAATGCATTGTTTTATTTGAGGACAACATATATTGGAAGTATGTATTAATCTAAAAATATTTTAAAATTAGTATGATTGCATGGATTTCCATTTTTCTGTACTTCACTAACATTCAGCATTTTCTTCTGCATATAATTAGTAACCCACTTTGACTTATTTTCTTTTTACTGCTCCTTCTCAGTACATTTAATATATCCTCTCATCAGCCATTCCAAATGCAGATCATCTGTTAAAGCTGAAGGGTCCAATCTTCCTGCAGACGTTTGTAGAGTGGGGACAGGAAATTGCAATTTACATCTACATCCTGCAAATCTGGGATCTCCGCCTGGCACTGGCTTTTGGTGTGGTCTGCTGGGAGGATGGCAGGCTGTTGGTACCTGAGCAGAGAGATAGAGAAAGCATGGCTCCGGTAAAGACAAGAAATGCTACCATAATTGGACATGAAGGAAATTGTTGCTAAGGGGCAAACTATTCTGTTTCCCAGGTTGTTAAAAAGAGAGGCATGGTCTGGTTAGATGTATACATTAGCTTATTGTTAGTCATTGCTAGATCCAGCTCTTATTTCTAAGCTTAGACTAAAAGGGTGAAAACTTGTGAGACTCTGAGATAGTGGAAAGTGTTCAATTCACCATATGACCTCCTATACCCAGACAATAAAGTTAAGACAAATTTATGTGCATTGGAATGTATAAAGTTTAAAAAGATAATATAAATCTTTAAAATTTCATAATGTATAAAATCGTATAGCATTGCTTCAAGTGAATGTGGATGTTTTATTCTCCATCAATCAGATCTTACTGATTCAGTATTACTGTACTTTACTCAAAAGTTCTACCCTTTATATCACAGAATTATCTATAAAACACCTGCTCAGAAACAAGGAACAGCAGGCACCCAGACAGACAATTTCTTTTTAACATGATGAAAAAAAACATCCTTTGCTAGTGAAACTACTCCATTTCAAGCAAATATACATATTATGTTTGTAGACTGCACAGGTGGAAAGAGATGCTATATACTATACCACTAAACCCTAGAATTATTCTGATGAACATAACTCTGTGGTAAATGATACAAGGCAATTTGTGAATATAAATAAAGGTTTTATTCTTATTGCATCTCTTACAGTAATTGCAAATATCTAAATGAGATCCTATTCATCTGTACCAACTGCTTTTTCCCAATGTTACTTGATATGTGAGAGATTTAAGTCTATGTTTTAAACATATACTTTAGTGGAGTTCAAGTAATGTTAACCGTCTTAGTCAGAAATAAAGGAAGCAGCACTGAACACTCTCATAACTGTCACAGTTTGCTTTACCTTCCCACAAATACTGAGTTAGGAGCATAGGGAAAACCCTTGGAAGAACAGATGATGAATTCTGGGTACCTCAATACATGCTTTTCACCCTTTTCTGGAATGGGCCAGACGTTTCAAGAGAAGGACATGCTGCAGAAGGTCAGCAGATGTGCAAGAGACTATGACATGTGTAAGAAGGTCACAAACTGGAGGGACATTACTCCTAGTCATGTGTCACTGGAATCCTATATGGGATGGACGATACCAGAGAAAGAGAGCTCACTTCTGGTCAGCCGCCTTCCATGGGAGCTGAAGGCAATAAAATACTAATGGATTCCTATCCTTAAAAATAAGGTTAAAGCTATTTCATTTCTTATTTAAAAAGAGGTTTAGGACTCAGATTTTGCTAAAGGGGCTATATTTTAAACTATTTTATAAAGAAGAACCAACTTAGTTAACTGCTCAAAGTTTCTGCTTGTAATATGCTGCTTGAACATTCACTTTTAATTATTAAGCCCATTTCACAGCTTGGGTATGGAAACCTTCCATAAACTTTCAAATTCACAAATACATATTTCACAATTTAAACAGTTTGTTATTGAAATACTGTTGCAGTTGAATGTTTTCACATTGCATTTATTTCAAAATTGTTGAGCATGGTACTGTAGCAGATTCATTTGACTAGGGATTAAGAACTATTCTCCTCCACATGCATCAATTATTAACTTCTTAGTACAATGAGATTTCATTGTCCCCAGGTGACTGTCGGAGGAACGGGCATTTAAGAATAGGATTTTGATGTTGCTTAAAATAGCACATACAACCCTTTAATCCTTCTTCCCATTTTCTCACAAACTAAAATGTGATAATCAAAGTGTATTTGACCCTATACAAGTACGTCTGCACACTTAATGGCTTTTTTTTTTGCTTTGTCTCTGTTGACCTTTTTCCACTTGTCCTATGGGATCAAAATAAGCCTCACTGAACCATTAAAGCTTCCCCTTTTGGTTTCCACTACTATAAGGTAAAAGATGCATGTCACAATTTTTTCCCAAGGTGTTAAAAAATGATTGGGCATCCTCTGAAGAGAGCACAAAAGCTGTGGCTGTTTATTTACTCTCCGAAAGACAGGACATAGTTTTTGTCGATCTTAACAGGTCACAGTGGATTAGTGCAATGTGAAAAACAACAGATGCACCTTACTGGTTTTTTTTTAGTAGCACTTTATTTACTTAGGATAAAAATAAATCCAATGAAAATCAGACACCAAAGACTTGACTGATCATATTCAGCTTGCGTTTTAAATGTGTAATTGACATACAGTATGAAGATGAAATATAGGCCTTTAATAATCTATTTTTAACTTATTTACAATATTATTTGTATTGTCAAATCTGAGGAAAGTATGCATTATATACTTGTGAAAGGCCATGTGCTTCTTGGTATGTATTGGATTATATGACATATTTCATTTCACTTGTTAATTGCCATTATCACTGGAATATTGTTGAAGCAGTACCTCAGAGGGTGTAATAACACAGTCTGTTCCAACTATGCGTTAAGACTGACAGAGGGTTTTTAAGTAATCAACAGAAGTTGGGACACCTGTGCAAATTGTCTGCTTCAACTTGTAATGCTTAATTTACTTCAACTGCTGCACAACATCTGTACATTGTAACCTATTCGTTGTTCCCTAAAGAAGGCCCATTTATAATATTCTGAAATTTCCTATATTTCAGTTTCTGCTAACCTAAACTTTAAATTTAAACCTCTGGCAGTTTACTGCTTATCTATTCACCATTTTAGGTCATTCATTGCATTTCAACTGATTAAATTTGATGACAAACTGGAAAAACTAAAGTGTTCTAAAATTTTTGACTGGTAGTGTACTTGCTTTTTGTTCCTGGTGTGAAGAAGCAAAAGGTGTAAAACAGGGCAAGATCCTGGACAGGACATCAGTCTATTGAAAGGCAAATTCATCCACTACCTGCACTCAGACACTAAGGTCTCCAATTAACCTAACATCATAAATTTGGAATATATAGGGAACATATAAAACCGGGAAGTCTGTAAACTCATGAGCCAAACATACACTGTGAAATTTTGCCATGATTTTTAGCCTGATTTGCAGTCACCAACTGATTTTCTGAGTTGGCCTGAATTTCAGCTTTATCAGTTATTTCACAAGTGGTATTAAGTGAGGATGCATCTTACAATTGGGCTTGTCATAAGAAAGATTTCAGTTGGTTGTCACTATAAAATTTCATTCTGCATCGATTGTAGTATATTGTTCATTGAATGTTGCCATTGTCATGCTTAATTTCACATTTTTGTTTTCAAAAACTTAAACATCATACAGCAGTGGTTCCCAGACTCGGTCCTAGAGACCCACTGTGGCTGCAGGTTTTTGTTCCAACCAACGTCTGCTCTTAATTGGACTCCTATCCTAATTAAGCAAGCTGTTATTTCCTAGTTTCTGTGGTTTGAGGTCAATGCAAAATAACAAAACTAAGCTTGGCACATTTTTATTAAAATATACTATGTTGTTACATGGGGAAAATACAGTTTCTATTTATTTCTTTACTTCTGAATTATTTACTAATAAGAGGGTCTGACTCTGAAGTAGTTGCAGCCTTTCATCATTCAGTGTTGTTTGCTGAGGTACCTGCTCTACTTGTTTTAAATTGTTACTTTATATCTGTTCTTACATGAGATAGATAGATAGATAGATAGATAGATAGATAGATAGATAGATAGATAGATAGATAGATAGATAGATAGATAGATGACAATAATGACAATGTGAAAAAAGTTTACTTGCAAATTTATTAAAAATAAAAAACTGAGAAATCACACGTGCACAAGTATTCACAGCCTTTGCTCAATACTTTGTCGATGCACCTTTGGCAGCAATTACAGCTTTAAGTCTTTTTGAATATAATGCCACAAGCTTGGCACACCTATTCTTGGCCAGTTTTGCCCATTCCTCTTTGCAGCACCTCTCAAGCTCCATCAGGTTGGATGGGAAGCGTCGGTCCAAAGCCATTTTAAGATCTCTTCAGAGATATTCAATCGGATTCAAGCCTGGGCTCTGGCTGGGCCACTCAAGGACATTCACAGAGTTGTCCTGAAGCCACTCCTTTGATATCTTGGCTGTGTGCTTAGGGTCGTTGTCCTGCTGAAAGATGAACCGTCGCCCCAGTCTGAGGTCAAGAGCGCTCTGGAGCAGGTTTTCATCCAGGATGTCTCTGTACGGCGACATGGTGGTGCAGTGGTAGCGCTGCTGCCTCGCACTTAGGAGACCTGGGTTCGCTTCCCGGGTCCTCCCTGCGTGGATTTTGCATGTTCTCCCCGTGTCTGCGTGGGTTTCCTCCGGGTGCTCCGGTTTCCACCCACAATCCAAAGACATGCAGGTTAGGTGGATTGGCGATTCTAAATTGGCCCAAATGTGTGCTTGGTGTGTTTGTGTGTATCCTGCGGTGGATTGGCACCCTGCCCAGGATTGGTTCCTGCCTTGTGCCCTGTGTTGGCTGGGATTGGCTCCAGCAGACCCCTGTGACCCTGTATTCGGATTCAGCGGGTTAGAAAATGGATGGATGTCTCTGTACATTGCTGCAGTCATCTTTCCCTTTATCCTGACTAGTCTCCCAGTTCCTGCCGCTGAAAAACATCCCCACAGCATGATGCTGCCACCACCATGCTTCACTGTAGGGATGGTATTGGCCTGGTGATGAGCGGTGCCTGGTTTCCTCCAAACGTGACGCCTGGTATTCACACCAAAGAGTTCAATCTTTGTCTCATCAGACCAGAGAATTTTGTTTCTCATGGTCTGGAAATCCTTCAGGTGCCTTTTGGCAAACTCCAGGCGGGCTGCCATGTGCCTTTTACTAAGGAGTGGCTTCCGTCTGACCACTCTACCATACAGGCCCTATTGGTGGATTGCTGCAGAGATGGTTGTCCTTCTGGAAGGTTCTCCTCTCTTCACAGAGGACCTCTGGAGCTCTGACAGAGTGACCATCGGGTTCTTCGTCACCTCCCTGACTAAGGCCCTTCTCCCCCAATCGCTCAGTTTAGATGGCCGGCCAGCTCTAAGAAGAGTCCTGGTGGTTTCGAACTTCTTCCACTTATGGTTGATGGAGGCCACTGTGCTCATTGGGACCTTCAAAGCAGCAGAGATTTTTCTGTAACCTTCCCCAGATTTGTGCCTTGAGACAATCCTGTCTTGGAGGTCTACAGACAATTCCTTTGACTTCATGCTTGGTTTGTGCTCTGACATGAACTGTCAACTGTGGGACCTTATATAGACAGGTGTGTGCCTTTCCAAATCATGTCCAATCAACTGAATTTACCAAAGGTGGATGCAAATTAAGCTGCAGAAGCATCTCAAGGATGATCAGGGGAAACAGGATGCACCTGAACTCAATTTTGAGCTGCATGGCAAAGGGTGAGAATACTTATGTACATGTGCTTTCTCAATTTTTTTATTTTTAATAAATTTGCAAAAATCTCAAGTAAACATTTTTCACGTTGTCATTATGGGGTGTTGTGTGTAGAATTCTGAGGAAAAATATCAATTTAATCCATTTTGGAATAAGGCTGTAACATAACAAAATGTGGAAAAAGTGATGTGCTGTGAATACTTTACGGATGCACTGTATATTTGTTCAAAGGGGAAACTTAGCTTTTCACAGAAGCTCAAGAAATACAGAAATATAAAAACCAATAACCACAACCCTCTCATACACAAACAGGAATTACCAAAAAGAAGAAAAAACCTTGGGTTGAGAATGCATCCCATAACTGAGTCTGCCCTTTTTTGTTACTTTGTTGCTTCAGTTGGCCTCTCTTGAAGTGATGTTACTGCCTCATCAAATGACTGTGAAGAAAATCACATTGATTATCAATGAGTTATAGAAAAAGTAAAAGATGTCATCACTCACATTTAAAGAACATAGTCTTCTAAGAAAGAGCTGACTCTGTCCTTTCTTATACTGTGTAGTTCCTCTGTGTTATTACACAAGTACCAGCTTTCAATGATGTAAACCCCCAAGTACCTGCAATGGTTCATCTTCACATCTACTCCCTGAGTAGTGACTGAGCATAGTTTCTTAGCTTTTCTGATGCTGAGTTCCAGCAATTCTCTGCCCAAAGAAACAAAGTTCTCTAAATGACTCCTATACTCTTTCTCAACCCCACCCGTTGTCAACACACCCCATTAGTGCAGAGTCACCTGAGAATGTATGCTAGTGACATGAGCTGATGCTGCATTTTTTTATTCTGATGTGTACAGAGTAAAGAGGAAAGGTGAAAGGACTCTTCCTTCTGATGCATCAGTGTTGCTCACATCCACATCAGACACAGAGTTCTTGAGTCTCACAAACTAATGTCTGCATGGACAGGTAATTCATTTTCCAGGATGCCATAGGCTTATTCGCCTACATATTCTTGAGCCTACATGGTATGGTTCAGCATTTGATCTACAAGCTTTATCCAGGATTATCAAGAGCCGCCATAAGGCCGGCACACTCTCTGGACAAACATATTTTTGCAGTTAGTCCTTTGCTGCTTAGTCTATTAAAGAGACTGTATGCCAGTGAGTGATTACCCTTCTGCCAGTTCTCTGTGCCTTTTGCCTTAAATAGACATCCTGTGCTTCAGTTTTTCTAGATAGGGATACTGTATTGCCCCACCAATGTATGAATGAAAATAATAAAATATTGTAACTCATTTGGGAAAATATTTAGTATTCTTTCATAGTATTAATAGAGCTGTTTGGAAATGTGTGAAATATGAAATGAAACCTTAGGAAATACATATATATTCATGATTTGATTCCATTGATGTTCATCTTAGCCTGTGGAAAGGTGCAGGAAGCCTCCATTGGTGGAGTTCTCACTTTTGCTTTTCTGCCCAAATTGTAAAATTGAAATATGCTCAGCCAGCATTCACATACTATACCTTTCTCTGTCTAAAAGGTTTATTGTGTTTGCTTTCTTACAGAGGAATTAATGACAGATATACTGTACTGCCCCCTTTTTTGTCAATGTACCTTGTTTAACAAGATAAAATATGGAAGTGAAAAAGAAGGATGTTGAAGCAAATTCAAGCCATTGCATTGGAGTTCTTGCTTGAGTTTTTTTTTCTCAGTAAGATAAAAATGGAGTACAATAAAAACAGATATTGCATATAATGTGAAATGGACAATAAAAGTTCAATATAGAAATAAAATATACAACCGTGTGCCGCAATGTGCAAAATGTAGTTCAAGGTGTGGCATTTAAGGGTCATGATTTTAATAAATTGCAATTAGACATTTTAGGTACTTTAACCTATTTATAACACAGCGCTTGAAGGTAACAACAGTTGTTAAACCTGTTGATCTTAGATTTAATGCTGAGGTGGTGTTGGCTAGTTCTGTTTCTCCCCATCTCACAATATGCAATAATCTCTTAAGCTTCCTTTACCATTAAAAAAATAAAAATTTGGAGCATCAGTAGGCTTTACGCTCTAGGAACCAAGGTACCCAATCTATTCAAAAATATTTCAGTAATTGCTTACCTCTCTGATGCTGATCCTTCTGATCATAAAATTGGTTGTTACAATAGAAATTGATGAGAAGAATTCATAGTTAATTGCAGAATTACGGTATTTGAGGGTTCCTCTTGAGTGCATCTTTCTCTTGCATGATTTGGCTAAAAAACTAATCAGCACATCGTCATCTCATAACAGACATAATTTTTGAGTTTGGCATTTTTCTATCCAGCGTGTTAGCTCTATACCGTCCTCAAGAAATTGTGACACAAAGACACACAGACAGACACACACCCATCTTAGTGATATCAATGTTTTCTCTATCAGAGGACCCTAAAACATTGAGATCCTCCAAAATGTTGTCTGCCCTGCAGAGGTAAGAAGAATACAGTCAGCATGCATACCATTCAAAATAAACGTTTCCTTTATTTGTGCAGCATATTATATAAGGGTTCAAATAAAACTAAACAGAGTGAATTATGTAAATCATTGGTGGAAGCATCTGGCAGGCTACACTTCTTTAGATAGTCAATAGTTTTTCCTAGTCCAAAAATATTAATGAATACATAGTTTATCCATGTTAAATAAACTTTTGTAAATAAACCTAAAAAGTTTCAAATAAACCTTTGAAAGTGTTAATTTAATACTAATAATTTTGCTGTCATATTAACCTTTTGCATAGTGACAATGACTTTACAGTCCCTGTAGTTAAATGATTAAAGCTTCACTTAAGCTTGGCTGGTTAAGTGGTCTGGTTTTTGGACTCTGCATGATTCCATTTTTCAGTCGTTCTTATAGACTGATTTGGAGGAACACTAAAACAGTTTCTAATGAAACTAAGAGCACCAGCATTCCAAACTCAAGTTTAATTAGAAAGAATATAAAAAATATCAATTGTTCCAATGTTAATAGACAGAACAGATAGTTAATAGTTTAAAAATATAATATAAAAATAAATAAAATATGCTAGAAACCTTAACACTCTCATCGAGATTTGAGATTTTACCGGAGTGCTAAAATAACAGCCAAAACAACTTTTTTACATTTTGATTTAAATAAAACAGAAAAATTACATTTCTAAGATATTATTTGTTCTAAAACAGGACCTAAATTAATCTAATACTTAGAGTGCTAATTTGTATCTGCAATCTTCATAATTTGATCCTGGTGACACTTGGCTAGATTTTTTTTATCAGAAGTAGAAGAATAGTCTAACATTAAACAAAAGCACAAACTCTGCTACTACTAATAATAAAATGTACAGGTGTGAGAGGTAAAAATATATTAAATCCTATTAATCTTGTTATGTCATACAGCAGATGTTTTTTATGTCAACTAAGTACTTAAATTATAAAGAATCTGCCAGCTATGCTATCTCTACTGTTCTGAGTCATTTCTGAGTTTACTAGGTGCAAAAAAGAATATGTCTAAACCAAGGAATTTGCTACTTGTATCACCCAGATTGTGATCTTTGCAGCACCACCACAAAAAAGGAAATAAACTTACTTCTGTGGAACTTCCTCAGATAACTTTCTCTGATTCCAAACTCCATGGCAAATACAGTTTTAGGTTTTATACTTTACATTCAATTTGCATACCATATATTAAATTTGTTCTTCTCTTGTTATTTACATTTTCTCTGTTCTCCAGGAACACTGTACTGCATGTATGATTCTGTTTATACCTTTGGACCATAAATCAGCAGCAAACTTCAAAATCTGGAAACAATTGTGCGGCAAGCCATAAAGTTTCAGAGATGGTCTACTTAGAAGATTACAGCAACATGACTCCATGACAATTGATCAAATATTCTGGGTTCTTGAAAATTAGAGCAGTTCCATTCATTGTCAGTCAACCGAATGTAACGGTTCCCCTTATCATTACAGCAGCTTCAATCATTGCCAATCAATCAAAGGTTCTTCGAAGAGCTCAATTGATTGATGATTAATCAAAAGTCCAGGGTGGAGGACTTACATAGATCACAAAAAATATTTGGGGTAGCCTGGGTCCCCTCATATCCCCATGTAGCTTTGCCAGTTGGGATAAAAAAAATCACCACATGATGATCAAGCATTTTGTCAAGGTAGTCAAATATGTTACCGAAAGTGATTCCAAACCAAAGAAGAAGAAGATGAAGCAGAGAAATGGTGTAAAGCCAGCTTAATTTGAACAGCACCTGGGGCCTCATGTATAACGCCGTGTGTAGAACTTGCACTATAACATGGCGTAAGCACAAAAACCGTAATGTGCTTACGCACAGAAAAATCCAGATGCAGGAATCTGTGCATACTCCAACTTCCACGTTCTTCCGCTACATAAATCCTGATCAACGTGAAAACTAACACTCGTGCACGCGCTTTATGTAACTCCCCAACTCCTCCCAGAATTACGCCTCTTTGAATATGCAAATGAATATAAATCGCGCTTAAACTCAGCCTTCTGTGAAAAGACAATGGGAAAAGCACGGTGAAAAATATAAGAATTTCAGCGAATACTAAGTGGAGGTAAAGGAAAAACATACTATTTGTTCAAATAAACCGTGGTATAATCAACAAAAGGAAGTTGATCGAGTGACATAGCGTGTTGGAGAAACTTGAAAGCTCACGTTCACAAAATCGCACAGTGCCGGAAATAAAAAAGAAGTCACATATCAAAGTTGCTTTGAAAAGCTGAGTTGTAAGCCCACTGTCTGAGTGTCATATGAAAGCTTATTAGGGTACAGAAAAAAAAAGGCACACAGTAGGGAAAAAGCACGAAATGTCAACTTCAATCTCGACATTTCCACGTTAATAACGTAGTTTATTTTGTCATTAAAGTAGAACATCATAAACTTCATCTAAAAATCGTTTAATTAACCAGTTTCTCACATGACATTGTAATTAAAGTAGCACGTTAAATGCTTTGTTTTGTATTTGATCTTCTATGTGCCTATGTGTGTGAATCACTACTTGCTTCTTAAACCGGCTCTCTTCCTCCAACTGGACACAGAATCCATTACATTCGTGATATTACAGCTCTCTGAATAACTAAAATACTGAGATGTATACGTGATATCATTTTCATGATGATAGGAGTTAAAGCACGTTATTAAACATGTGTTTCACTTCGATGAAATAATTTATTGTAGCAGTACTCATGGGCGGCTCTAGGCTTGTGGTGGCACTGGGCAGAGGAAGAATCGGTGGCTCCTTCTCCCGCCAATGTCAGTAAGGTAGCTTATGCACGGTGGATGGCCACGTCCGTTGCAGACACTGCATAGCCGCCTCGTGCTCATGACACAAGCATTTAACTTTTGCTGAAATTTGTCGCTGCGTTTTTAGCTGTGTTGTTATTTTCTCTTTCTGTTTTATATTCAATATACTGTATATTGGTGTAGCCGTCACTGCAGTCAGTGCTTTTCTTTCCCCAAGTAACCGATCGCCACACAATCAGCTCTGTAATAGACGTTAAGCCATCTGTAAGCTTAGAGCCGATTCTTCAAAACGTTTAAGGAACATTGAAATATCTTCGTAGTTCAAGTTTAATTTTTCTATCCTTAACAACACTCCCAGTGAAGAATATAAATTATTTAAATGAAGTTAAAGTTTTATCTATATAATTTAATAAACATATTTTGCTGCATTTCACCTTAAAAATGATATCGTCATCATATGTAAATACGCGCTTTATAAAGTGGCTCAGGGTGTGCGATATTATTACTATAGTGCAAGTTTACAGTGGGGTGATTGTACTTATAAGTACAAACAGCTCTACAAGGTGCAATTGATTGAGTGTATTTAAAGTTCTTGGGATGAAACTATTTCTGAACCGCGAAGTCTGTACAGGAAAGGCTTTAAAACGTTTTGCAGTGGCTGAGACAGGGTGTCCATGAAACTGTATACCGATAATTTTCTTTCTGATCAGCTGCTGCTGTGATTCACACTCAGATACAGTGATATAAATACACCGAGTGGTGCAGTGAGAGTAATATGGAAAAAAATGATCCGCTGTGGCAACTCCTAACGGGAGGAGCTGAAAGAAGAAGAAGAAGAAGGAGAAGTGAGAGTAACAACACTAAAGCAGTTATGGTATTTGGAATACTATGGCTGTTCCCTGGACCATTATATTGTTACAAGTTAATTACAATCAGATGCGTTACACTAATAAACAATATGCGGTTAGTTTCAGTGTATTTATAAAGCCGCGTCAGGAAAATAATGAGTAACCACACAGGAACAGTACCATTGCTTTGACGCTGGGTGCCGCCAGTCTGCAAAACCGAGCGGAGAACTTGCGTACGACAAGGCATGAGGTACCGTGGAAAAGTGCGTGGCTTTACCCCAAGTGTAGGTTTTATACATCACGATTTGAACGTGGAAAAGTTCTTACGCAACATTTTTGTGCGTACGCACCGTTAATACATGAGGCCCCTGGAGTCTAAAGTTAGTAGTAGAGTTGGGAAAAAGGTTCAATGGTCACTGACAGAGGGAAGAAGCAAAAGAAAAAGAGAGACAGGAGATGAGAAAGAGCATGCTTTGTGGTAGCTTGCAATTGGTCAAGTGTGTGAAGAATCTGATTTCATATACATTATTTCATGACCTGTGTGTCATGATCACACAGAGGCCCAGTTTTCTTTTTTTTTCCATTTTTTTGATGTCAATTATTGTACCTTATTATTTGTTAATTTCTTCAAATTGGTTAATGATCTGTGGTTGTTTGTGTGTGTCTTGGATATTTTTGTTTTGATAATTGACCCTAGTGATGTGAGGATTCCCAGTTATACAGGTTTTTTATTATTTCATGATCCTTTCCTGTTTATGGTAGCTGAGAACCAAAATCTTGTTACCGGGGCATCGAATTTTTCTTATTGTTCCTGAAAAACCTTTTCTGTTTAAGGTTTCCCCTGTCTTGTGTGCATTAGGTAAATTTTGTCAGTGACATTCTTTTTTATTTAAAAAGGTTTGACTTCTGTTAGAGTTCTTTAATTACCTATTATTTAAAGTAGAAAGTATTCACTTTTTAAATTTGTGTTTTTGTTAACTTCTAGCTTTTGAATTGCTTGAGAATTTTAAGACATGAGTAGTATTTAGTTCACTGTTTCCTTCTGGAGGATTGTTCTTTGAGTTTTATGTAATTTGTATTTTTTTGGGCATTTGTTGACTTAATTTTTGTTTATAAACTCTCTTACCTTGTTTTTACGTTTTTGGGATGACTTTCTCTTCCCACAAATGACAAAATTAAGTAGGTAGGGCTCAAAAAGCAGCAGGATTTTACTTTTGATCTATTATCTCATACTTATTCATCTCTTGTGAATTCTGCCAATAATAAACACACCATTTATCACAGTAGTGTTTGTTTAGATAGCATTCCAGGTGTGGAGAAACTCCACAAGGACATTCCATGTTATTACAATTCTAGAACATGCTTATTAATTGTATTCTTGTTTTAGAAAATTATTAATAGTTTTACACTTAGGTATACTAAGTCACTCTAGTTATGTATGAAAAATGTTATTAATCATCTATACAATTTTGAATTTACAAATACTGATACTGTATCACTGCACTATTATTGTTTGTTTACTTTTTGTAGTTTTTAGAAAGTTATGCACTTACACTTATGTTTGTTTTATAGTTTGCATTTTTTATTTCTCCATCTTCTGTTACTCTCCATTATGTGTTTGAGTTTCCTTAGAAGTTAATACTCTCAGGTGCTGCAATAATTAGAGCTGCAGTCACCTGTGAGGTGTATTTAAGCTCACTTTCTGTCACAAATAACATGAATGGCCTTAGTAAATAAAACTGTTGTGTTTTTTTGTCCCCAAGCCCTGAACTACTAATGTCTTTTTAAAGCATTTTATTTTAAGTTAACTGATACTTGTTTAGTAGGGAACTTGGCATTTTTAATTTAGTCATAGATTAAGGTTTTGGTGTTTTTAAGTAGAATTTTGGTTTGGGTATTCTCTTAACTTTGCATTCTGTTTTTCACTTCCTTGTTTCTTTCTTGTGACATATTTTTGTTTATTAGTCAATCAGTCAATCATTGTCCAACCCGCTATATCCTAGCACAGGGTCACGGGGGTCTGCTGAAGCCAATCCCAGCCAACACAGGGTGCAAGGCAGGAAACAAACCCAGTGCAGGGTGCCAGCCCACCACAAGGCACACACACACACCAAGCACACACTAAGTACAACTTTAGGATCATCAATGCACCTAACCTGCATGTCTTTGGACTGTGGGAGGAAACCCACGCAAACACCGGGAAAACATGCAAACTCCACGCGCAGAGGAAATAACAACCAGCAAATACATGTAACTGAGCTGCAAAATGATTCCTAATATTGTATTGATGGTGTTAATTGTATGAAAGGGTGGATGCTTATAAAATGGAGTCTTAGTTGTGGTTCTAATGGATGACAATTGTGAAAGGAATAGACGAGATGAAAAAGAGTTTGCGCTCCTAGCAAAGAGACCCTGTTTAATTGTTGACCTTTTTGGCCGAAAAGTGAGTAGTTTTCTTTTAAGTGTCCCTGCACCCTCTACTGTCAGACTGTTAGCAGGAATGTCATCCTCTTGCTTTGTCTTTTATTGGTCAAATGATGATGTTCTACATGTCAACTGGCCTTTTATTCTTTAGAACCAGAAGAGGCAGAGGTGACACCAGCCTTATTCCTCTTAGAGATCTTCCATTCTATAGAGGAGAACAGAAACCATGAGAAATGGTTGATTACTAGGCCCTGCTATGCTCTTAAAGAGGTCCTTGTAAGAAACTCATAAGACCTGCATGTGTAACACTTACAGTTTATGGCAAAACATTGTTGGCTAATACTGTGTGTAAGCCTGCTGATATAGGAAGTATTATATAACATAAGACTTTGTATTTAAAAAAAAAACAAAACTTTTTTTTTATTTTACTTCCACATGAAAAAGTTATCTGATTGCAAAGTCAGATAAAAAATACATTTCACATTAGCAAATTCTACAGTCAATCATATTTGGAAATGAGTGAAAACCTTGATAAAAAAAATTGTTTCAATACACATTCTATGCTATTTCTATCCAGGGAAACATACTGTGAGTTGTACTGCATTAGCCCACATAGTCACCTACATATTTGCATATTTTAGAAAGTAAAAATGATTTCTTTTATTAGAGAAGCACAGGTGAAATAAAAGAATTATATGTTTTATGGGCCCTCTCAATTAGAATGAAATGATATTTCAATATCACTTTTAACTTGTTTTTTGCTTCAATTGTCTTTATCTGTGGCAGCACGGTGGCGCAGTGGTAGCACTGCTGCCTTGCAGTTAGGAGACCCAGGTTCGCTTCCCGGGTCCTCCCTGTGTGGAGTTTGCATGTTCTCCCCGTGTCTGCGTGGGTTTCCTCTGAGCACTCCAGTTTCCTCCCACTATCCAAAGACATGCAAGTTAGGTGGATTGGCGGCTCTAAATTGGCCCTGGTGGGTAGGGGTGTGTTTGTGTGTGTCCTGCGGTGAGTTGGCTCCTGTGACCCTGTGTTCGGATTCAGCGGGATGGATGGATGTCTTTATCTGTACTCATGCCTTCTGGACTATTTTTTTCATGTGGTAAAACAGTTTAACATTCTACAGCCTGAAATTAAGATTTTTATTTTTGCACATATGTAATAATTATAATTTATCTCTTTATTGCAGTCTATTTATTTGAGGTTTGCTGGTATTAGAAAGAAATTAACTCTAGAAGAAAGACTATCATTTTTCAAAGTATTGTTGGCCACACCAGCAGTTGCCTTAATTCATAGCAATTAAAATCATTCTAAACATGGATGCTTTATTTTAAACTGAGAACTACTGTAACTATATATGTGGGACTGTCATTGATGGTTCTCTGTATACTGCACTTGCATGCAGAACAAATATAAGTGGATGGGAATTCTAACATAAAACATTGACATGTACTGAGATATTTTTGAAATTCTGTTAAGGACTAAAATCCTGATGATGCCAAAAACATGTTAAGGTTTAGTATAGGAAAACTTAACATCCTATATGTGCTTCTCTCCAGAAACCCTTTAGTGCTGAGAGAAGTAAAATTGGCTTCTAGTAGCCATTTTAGCTTCAGGGCTTGTGGTAGACACTGTTAATCTGCAGTTAATTAAAGACCCTGCTTAATGCAACTGCTGTCCTTTACATTTTTTTTTGTTTTGTTTTTGGCGTTTAGTGTCTAGAACTATACCTTAGTCTTTGGCAGGAGTATAAAATATTCCAATGAAATATCTTAGTTTTAATGGTGCCTTTCAGATGTGAATGATAGTCATATTTATACATCTAGAATAAAGTATGCATGTATAAATCAAATGTTAGCGGTCTGTTAGGAAGTAAGTAATCTCAGTGATACTAAGAATGGATTTTTTTTTCATTCAGGTATATACTTATAGCTTGTCTGCACTCCCAAAACAGAGCTCCTACTCTCTCATAATACTGATTCTGCACCTTGTAATTTGTTTTTTTGGCACAAAAAAGCAGGAATAAAAGCTTTGAAGGACATAAGAAGTAAGATCCAGCCAGCAGGCCTAATTACAAGCCTATGCTTAGTATGGTATCAGTAGTCAGCATATTTAAAATTAAGTCATTCTTTTGAGATCATGTACACTCCATTGGGCATTTTGATGACCTACTACAGTACCTTTACAGTATGCTATTACTATTACAGTAATAAATAGTGGCTACCTATCAATGAGAGGCAACTATTCATATGAATGCAACCTTAGACAACTACAATACAAATGTCATTTTCAGTCAACTGTTACATTCATAACTGGGTTAAAGTAAAATTGCTCTCTTTTTATTTATTTACACCGCTTCATCTAACCTTAAATATTGTCATATGATTAGTAGAGCATGCATGAACATAATGAAAGGACTAGTCTTTTAAAGTTTACTGACCAGCTGCTTCTGTTACTGTGACATACTGTGAAATATTTTCCTCTTATATGCCATTATTATGAAACTAATCCTATAAAATGTAACTGTAACATGTATTTGTTTTAAGTTGATTTGTCATACCCATAACAGTACCTAAAGTTAGCCTTAACATTTAACCTTTCATTAAATCTCTAACCTTCTACTGACTACCTAGAGCAGGGTTGCTCAAACGTTCAGGCCTAATGGGCTGAATGTTATTATAACGAATCAGTATATTTAAATGACCTCTCTAAATTAATTAAACCAGCTGACTCCATTACTTCTTTTAAGAAACAACTACAAACTCATCTTTTCAGGAAGGCTTTTAATTTAACCTGACATTCTGCCTCCTCTTTCAGTAATCTCTGTCCAGATGCTCACGATAATTTGTGTGTGTGTGTGATATCACACATGATGTTATTTGCTAGACTTTCTTTTAGTAATGACTTTAGTATTTTACTCTTGTTTATTGTTTTATTACTGTATATTTGATGCCTTTTTATATCCTGTATCTGTTTTGAATGTTCTATTTAGGAAACATATGTATCCAATGTTACATATGCCTGCTGTTTCTTTATGAGACTCTGTGAAGCACCTTCAGCATAGGAAAGGTACTATATAAATAACATTTATTATTATTATTATTATTATTATTATTATTATTATTATTATTATTATCTGTCAGGGTTCTTAAAACTCAAAAATGGCAATAGGAGGAGAAATGAGAGCAGTACGATGCTGTAAACTGGTCTGAACAAAAAGTGTAGGCATCACTTAACCAAAAGGCCTTACTCTCAAAAACTCAGAAAAGAAAGAATGGAGCTGAAAAACCTGTAGTCCATGATAATAAAGGTAATGTTCCTTAATATTTGAAAATAACCAAAATATATATAAAAAATTAACAAAAAAATCAAACAAAAAGTAAAACATCAAAAAGCAAACCTGAAACAAACAGTTTACAATCTATGAATCTTATCCTTTAAACAAGGCCAATATCCAAAAAAAAATTGTTCTAACAATTCACATTCCAAATATAGAGCCACATTAGACATTTTATTATAGTGTCTAAGCCTAGTATTTTAGAAATATGAAATAATCAAACAAAATAGAATTCAATAGTAAATATCAACAGCAAAATACAGTACAAATAAAACTCAAAAGATGACAAAATACATACATAAAAGAAAAGAAAAATGAGCCATACTTAAAAATAACAGTTCTAAAATAGTACTTTACTGAGCTGTTTAAAACCATTGCTGGATAAACTAGTTCATTCTGGGAAGAGCTCAATCGATTGCATGTGCATTTGGTTCTTTGGGCCTTGAAAAAGCCTCATATACAGTATGTGGACAGGACAAAAATGTACCTAGGAAAATACTAACAGATCAAGAAAACTAGACCTTAGCTTGTATTGTACGCAGCAGGAGTCCTTTTAAAATCAGAAACCCAATTGTATTTCACAAAACTGTTACCATTTGTTCAAGCTTATTTATGGAGCGTGTTACACATCTAAATAATTAAAGGTTCTTCCTGGAATGTGGGTGGTTCTTTTGAGAACTAAAATGGTTCCCCAATGGCATGAAGAACCACTTTGTCACCTTTATTTTTAAGAGTGCAGGGATAAACCCCTGGCTGTTCCATAACATCCACACATATCTTTCATCCATTCTACCACTACTCATATCTAGCTCCACAGAAGTTGGAGGCTCTATACAGCAAATGTAGGCAATACTAAACAATGTTAGTGAATGTAACAGCGAGACCTGCATCTTCAAAAGACAACTTGCTAAATTGAATGTCTTAATATTAAATTTAATACATCAAACAATTTCAAAATACAACAAAAACACAAAAAAATAAACTATAACTTAAAATACTGAAACGATTAACAAAAGCCAAATTTCAAAAAATTAGAAAACTAATAGCCTGAACCTAGTCAAAACTCGAAAATCCAATAAAAAAAATAAAGTGAACTTTAACGGAAAAGTTCAAGGGATCAAATGCATGCTACCATCACCACAAAGAAGCTGTGGAACAGGTGATTTAAATGGTGTTTAGGTAATTGCAATCTGCACAACCATAACACCCGAAGGCCTTAACTTATTTAAAAGGCCTTGCTGCACCAAATCAATTGACCCAAATTAAAAAAACACAAAAGAAGATTAACAAAAGAATTCTGCTAATGAAATTTTATTACCTATTAAAACTCCTGTGACTCTCTCTAATATATTAAACTAGCAAAATACCCGCGCTTCGCAGCGGAGAAGTAGTGTATTAAAGAAGTAATGAAAAGGAAACATTTTAATAATAACGTAACATGATTGACAATGTAATTGTGTTGTCATTGTCATGAGTGTTGCTGGCATATATATATATATATATATTATATATATATATATATATATATATATATATATATATATACACACACACACACACACATAAACATATATATACACACATATATATACAGTACAAAGTATATATACACATATATATATACACACATACATATATATATATATATATGTATATATACATATACATATCTACATATATATATTGAAAGATATGGCCGGCCATTCATCCCAGCCAATACCCCCAAGCCGCCAGGTGGAGCCCTCCTTGCATCATGGAGGTCCCCAGAACACCAGCAGGGCATCATGGACAATGTGGTTTTTATGCACAGCCCTGCTGGATGCCATGGGGGCCACAGGAGGGAGCTGCAGGGAGGACCGAGGGCTTCTTCAGTGCCCTGTGACCCGGAGGTTCGTCATAGGAAGAGCGACGGACTTCGGGTTAAAGAAAAGAACTTTACCTGACCCGAAGTGATTGAGAATCACATGGACTGGGGATAGGGAATACTTCCGGATCAGGGAATATAAAAGGACTGTGGGAGCTCCCAGACGGGGAGCTGAGTTGGGAGGCAGGGTGGCTAAGCGTCTGGGAGTGGAGGATTGTGATTTATTGGTTTATTGAAGAATAGTGGAGTGGTGGTGCTTTGTGCACAATTATTATTATAGTAAATAATTATTGGACTTTTTATCTGGTGTCTGACGTGTGGTCTGAGGGTACAAGGGAGCGAGGAAAACCCTTATTCTGTCACAATAGATATATATATATATATATATATATATATATATATATATATATATATATATATATATATACTAATAAAAGGCAAAGCCCTCACTTACTCACTCACTCACTCACTCACTCACTGACTCACTGACTCACTCACTGACTCATCACTAATTCTCCAACTTCCCGTGTGGGTGGAAGGCTGAAATTTGGCAGGTTCATTCCTTACAGCTTCCTTACAAAAGTTGGGCAGGTTTTATATCGAAATTCTACGCGTAATGGTCATAACTGGAAGCAGTTTTTCTCCATTTACTGTAATGGAGATAAGCTTCAACGCCGTGGGGGCGGAGTTTCGTGTGACATCATCACGCCTCCCACGTAATCACGCAGTACATAGAAAACCAGGAAGACCTCAAAAAGCGCTTAAGAAAACATGCATTATATAATTGAGAAGGCAGCGAAACAATAAGAAGCGGCGAGTGACATATACAACCATATTCATGAGTTCTGCAACTTCGGAAACAAAGCACGATGTAAACCTACACTTTAAATTAAGTTCATAGACAGGCTGCGCTGGCGTTTGTAATTTAGTGCCTGCCCATATAAGGCCGTCCGTCAGCGCAATCCAATAGCAAACTGCCACGGGTAAATATTCACGGGTGAAGGACTGTGCTTATGGAGAGGAAGATGAGATGGTCAGGGTGGTGTTTGACACAAACTCAGCGAAACTGCGAGAGAAAGTTTTAAGTGCCAGGACTAAGGTAACATTAAATACAGTCACGGACATAGCACGAGATGGCACCAGCACAGCTGGGAACCTTCGATGCATGTACACCGCGCGGCTCACGTGAACTGGCGCGAGTGCACAGATAAAAGGCAACAGTTCCAAAGAGCGCTGAACAAAAACCGAATTACACAATTGAAAAGGCAGCAAAAAATATGAAGCGTCTGATAAGCATATTCATAAATCCAGCTACTGCAGAAACAAAGCACACGGTGGAAAAAGTCAATGTCCCGCTAAAGGAAGACAGTGTAAAAAAAACCCGTGCATGCAGTGTGTCAGGTTTCAGATAAAGAAGAAGACGAGCTGTTTATTGATGCAGTAAGAAACGAATCGATGAATGAAACCTGTCATCTTTACAACGATTGACAAACACGGAATGTAACTTGAACACAACACATCCTACAAATACGAACCTGATTGAAAGAAATAATGATAATCAAATCCTTGATGACAGCAACACTCAGTAACACTCACAAAACAAATACTGTATATTGACAGTCATGTTACGTTATTTTTAAAATGTTCCCTTTTCTTTTTCTACCTTTTTTAACACACTACTTCTCCGCTGCGACGCGGGTATATATATATATATATATATATATATCCCGCTCTACATACTCGAATAATGGATATTTTATTCGCCATCAATGATTGTTTTGGTAAAGCCATACTCAGTGTATTCATTAGATGAACGGTAAAAAAGTAAGAGCGAGGGGAGGATGACTCATTGAGGCATGCAGGCTGTAGTCGCGTCAACTCTATCTGAATTGCGATCACATTTGAAAAACATATCTTTTCAAGTTCTATTTAGTCCATATGTGTCAAACTCAAGGGCGGGCCACATCCGCCCGGCGTAATTATATCCGCCCGAGATCATTGTATATACTGTATTATTGTTATTAAAACCCGGGTATATGAAGCGCTGGTAACACAATAAACTACAGATCCCATAATGCAGCGCTTCAGCTGCCTTGCATCAGGGTAACCTGAATGCAATTCAGAAGATACAGAAAACAGCATAATTAAATAAGAATCTGACACTTCAGCAGACGTTTTAACCCGTGCACAATCACAAAGTGATTTCAAGTGAAGCTGCTTTTATGGGAGACACAAATGCACCAGTTCACCTTGCCCCACTTTCCCTGTTGCCAAGTAATGTTAAACCAAGTCGTCACTACGGTGTTCCCAAACACGCACTTTGCTGATAAACTGAGCGCACTGCGCACTGAGTTTGCACGGCGCTTTGGTGACTTTGATGAACAAAAAAAGTCCGTCTACATGCGGCTCGAACCTTGTGCATGTTTGGTAGCACATATCTGTGTGAGAAGCTCTTCTCAGTGATAAAGACTAACAAAACAGCACACAGGAGTCGCCTCACTGATGAGCACCTGCAATCCATCCTGAGAATCTCCACAACACAGAACCTCACAGCAAACAGAAACGAACCTGTGGCCAAAAAAAGATGCCAGGCGTCCAGCTCTAAAATGACATATGAGCAAAGACAACTGAATGATTTGATTTGTTATTGCACGTAAGAGCGGAGTCAACTGTTTTAACAAACAGCGTATTGCACTGATACTGAAATAGCTGTGTGTGTATATATGTAGATATGTATGTATATGTATTTGTGTGTATATATGTGTGTGTATGTATGTATATGTGTGTATATATGTGTGTGTATATATGTAGATATATATGTATGTATATATGTGTATATGTATAGATATGTATATATATATATATATGTTTATGTGTGTGTGTGTAAATATATATATATATATGACAACAACACTCATCACTCACAACAGTAACAAAACAATTACATTGACAATCAGGTTACGTTATTTTCAAAATGTTTCCTTTTCTTTTCATTGCTTCTTTAACACACTACTTCTCCGCTGCGAAGCGCGGGTATTTTGCTAGTGTTTATATATGTGTCTGTGTGTGTATATATATATATATGCCAGCAACACTCATGACAATGACAAAACAATTACATTGTCAATCATGTTACGTTATTATTAAAATGTTTCCTTTTCTTTTACTTCTCGCTGCCAATCGCAGGTATTTTGCTATATATATATATATATATATATAATATAAATAGATAGATATGACAACAACACTCATATCAATGACAAAACAATTACATTAACAATCATCTTACGTTATTTTTAAAATGTTTGCTTTTCTTTTTCATAACTTCTTTAACACACTACTTCTCCGCTGCGAAGCGGGTATTCTGCTAGTACATATATATATTAGGGGTGGGACTCGATTAAAAAAAATTATCTAATTAATTAGAGGCTGTGTAATAATTAATCCTGATTAATCGTATGTAATCACACATGAAAATTCGCAAATTTTTTTTAATTTAAAAGGGTTTTAGTGGGCGACAGAATCAAATAAAAGACATGGACATGAATATTGTAAACTCAAGCTCTTAATTTCTGAAAAAAAAAATGCTTTTAAACTGCATTTCAATTCAAAACAGTAACAAAAATATCATCCCTGGCTAAAATTGGGCAGACTGAAAAATAAAGTGGTATTTTAAGTACTTTAAGTACATTTTCAGAATGGTATTGTCTTTTAATAATAATAACAAAAAATTCAACATAAAGTGCAGTTTTTCTTCTTAAAAAAATAAGGCAGAAACATAAAAGGTAATTTGACCAGCTTCACCTTTAAACTCTGAGTAACCTTAGCCAAAATTATTTTGTACATTAGGCTAAAACAGTGTGATCACTGAACATTTTGTAATTAGATGTAATTAGAATTACTAACGGTCACGGAAGTCCAATGATCACCAGTAAGAGCCACGAAGTCCGCTTTCTGTAATGCATCTGATTTTGCTTGCTTTTCAGTGTGCACAAAACCACGCTTTTATCAAGTCTTCCATTGGGTAGTCTTTTGAAATGAAATTTGCCTCGGATCAGTCGTAGCAACGCTTTGTTTCGACTCTTACATTTTTGCAGCTCTGATGTGTGCATCAATGTAATCGATGTACCTGGAAATCATGCACTGACAAAAGTTCCCCTTTGCTTGGAATGCAAAGTGTGATTAAATGCGTTATTTTCTTTAACGCGTTATGGAGTGCATGCATCGAAGCTTTTCAGCTGTGCTTGTGCTAAGAAAAGGAAGCATTTTAAAAATAACGTAACATAATTGTAAAAGTAATAGTTTTGTGACCGTTATGAGTGTTGCTGTCATCAAGGATTTGATTATAATTTCTTTCAATCAGGTTCGTATTTGGACAGTTTGCACAAAACGACGCTTTTATCAAGGCTTCCATCGGGTAGTGTTTTTAAATGAAATTTGCCTCCGATCAGTCGTAGCAACGCGCTTTCTTTCGACTGTTACATTTTTGTAGCTCTGATGTGTGCATCAATGTAAGCAATGTACCAGGAAATCATGCACTGACAAAAGATCCCTTTGCTTGGAATGCAAAGTGTGATTAAATGCGTTATTTTTTAACGCTATGGAGTAGCTTCTCAGCTGTGCTTGTACTAAGAAAAGGAAACATTTTAAAAATAACTTAACATGATTGTCAAAGTAATTGTTTTGTGACCGTTATGAGTGTTGCTGTCATCAAGGATTTGATTATCATTATTTCTTGCAATCAGGTTCGTATTTGGAGGATGTATTGTGTTCAAGTTATATTCCGTATTTGTCAACCATTATAAAGATAACAGGTTTCATTCATCGAAGTGTTCACCACTCAAATCGGTACTCGTCAATGTAAGATGTTCAACAGGCATTCCCGGGATTAAGTTGTGGAAATTGCCTGCGAACATTTAGCAGTAGCGTGTGTATGAACTTAATTTTATGTTTTCCAGTCCTGAAAAGTCATTTGACGCGAGCTGCTCGGAGTACATGCATCGAAGCCTCTCAGATGTGCTCGTGCGATCTCGCGATGTCAATGGGTTTATTTAATGTTAGCTAAGACCCGGCACTTAAAAGTTTCATGCTACAGCAATTTTAACTTTGTTACAAAGTGATCCAAAGTCTCGTTTATACCTCGTGTCTTTTCATTAAACTTGTATCTCGCGAATACCACATTGGTCGTAGGCATGACAAACGGCAGTGGGAGTGTGTCTATAAACTTAATTTAAACTTACGTTTCACACCGTGCTTTGTTTCCGCAGTAGCTGTTCACAATCATTTCACATGATTACGTGGGAGGCGTGATGATGTCAGACGCAACTCCGCCACCCACGGCCATGAGCTGAAGTCCATTACAGTATATGTAGAAAAATAGGTTCCAGTTATGACCATTATGGATAGAATTTCGAAATGAAACCTGCCCAACTTTTGTAAGTAAGCTGTAAGGAATGAGCCTGCCAAATTTCAGCCTTCTACCTACACGGGAAGTTGGAGAATTAGTGATGAGTCAGTCAGTCAGTCAGTGAGGGCTTTGCCTTTTATTAGTATAGACTAGCAAAATACCCGTGCTTCGCAGCGGAGAAGTAGTGTGTTAAAGAAGCAATGAAAAAGAAAAGGAAACATTTTGAAAATAACGTAACATGATTGTCAATGTAATTGTTTTGTCACTGTTGTGAGTGATGAGTGTTGTTGTCATATATATATATATATATATATATATATATATATTTACACACACACACATAAACATATATATATATACATATCTATACATATACACATATATACATATATATATATCTACATATATACACACACATATATACACACAAATACATATATATATATATACATACATACATACACACACACACACATATATAAACATATATATACATATACATACATATCTACATATATACACACACAGCTATTTCGTATCAGTGCAATACGCTGTTTGTTAAAACGGGTGACTCCCTCTCTTACGTGCAATAACAAATCAAATCATTCAGTTGTCTTTGCTCATATGTCATTTTAGAGCTGGACGCCTGGCATCTTTTTTTGGCCACAAGTTCGTTTCTGTTTGGTGTGAGGTTCTGTGTTGTGGAGATTCTCAGGATGGATTGCAGGTGCTCATCAGTGAGGCGACTCCTGTGTGCTGTTTTGTTAGTCTTTATCACTGAGAAGAGCTTCTCACACAGATATGTGCTACCAAACATGCACAAGGTTCGAGCCGCATGTAGACGGACTTTTTTTGTTCTTCAAAGTCACCAAAGCGCCGTGCAAACTCAGTGCTAATAACTATAGCTTCGCAATAACTTGCAGCATCATAAGGTAGACTTGATTAATGCGGTAAGCGTACCGGCAAGGCAGCTGAAGCGCTGCATTATGGGATCTGTAGTTTATTGTGTTACCAGCGCTTCATATACCCGGGCCATTAATAACAATAATACAGTATATAAAATGATCTCGGGCGGATATAATTACACGCCGGGCCGGATGTGGCCCGCGGCCCTTGAGTTTGACACATATGGACTAAATAGAACTTGAAAAGATATATTTTTCAAATGTGATCGCGCAATTCAGATAGAGTTGACGCAAGACTACAGCCTGCATGCCTCAATGAGTCATCCTCCCTCGCTCTTACTTTTTACCGCTCATCTAATGAATACACTGAGTATGGCTTTACCAAAACAATCATTGATGGCGAATAAAGTATCCATTATTCGAGTATGTAGAGCGGGATATATATATATATACATATATATATACCCGCGTATCGCAGCGGAGAAGTAGTGTGTTAAAAAAGGTAGAAAAATAACGTAACATGACTGTCAATATACAGTATTTGTTTTGTGAGTGTTACTGAGTGTTGCTGTCATCAAGGATTTGATTATCATTATTTCTTTCAATCAGGTTCGTATTTGTAGGATGTGTTGTGTTCAAGTTACATTTCGTGTTTGTCAATCGCTGTAAAGATGACAGGTTTCATTCATCGATTCGTTTCTTACTGCATCAATAAACAGCTCGTCTTCTTCTTTATCTGAGACCTGACACACTGCATGCACGGGTTTTTTACACTGTCTTCCTTTAGCGGACATTGACTTTTTCCACCGTGTGCTTTGTTTCCACAGTAGCTGCATTTATGAATATGCTTATCAGACGCTTCATATTTTTTGCTGCCTTTTCAATTGTGTAATTCGGTTTTGTTCAGCTCTTTGGAACTGTTGCCTTTTATCTGTGCACTGCGTCAGTTCACGTGAGCCACTCGGTGTACTTGCATCGAAGGTTCCCAGCTGTGCTGGTGCCATCTCGTGCTATGTCCATAGCTTTATTTAATGTTACCTTAGTCCTGGCACTTAAAACTTTCTCTCGCAGTTTCGCTGAGTTTGTGTCAAACACCACCCTGACCATCTCATCTTCCTCTCCATAAGCACAGTCCTTCACCCGTGAATATTTACCCGTGGCAGTTTGCTATTGGATTGCCGCTGACGGACGGCCTTATATGGGCAGGCACTAAATTACAAACGCCAGCGCAGCCTGTCTATGAACTTAATTTAAAGTGTAGGTTTACATCGTGCTTTGTTTCCGAAGTAGCAGAACTCATGAATATGGTTGTATATGTCACTCGCTCGCTTCTTATTGTTTCGCTGCCTTCTCAATTATATAATGCATGTTTTCTTCAGCGCTTTTTTGAGGTCTTCCTGGTTTTCTATGTACTGCGTGATTACGTGGGAGGCGTGATGATGTCACACGAAACTCCGCCCCCACGGCGTTCAAGCTCATCTCCATTACAGTAAATGGAGAAAAACAGCTTCCAGTTATGACCATTACGCGTAGAATTTCGATATAAAACCTGCCCAACTTTTGTAAGGAAGCTGTAAGGAATGAACCTGCCAAATTTCAGCCTTCCACCCACACGGGAAGTTGGAGAATTAGTGATGAGTCAGTGAGTGAGTGAGTCAGTGAGTCAGTGAGTGAATGAGTGAGTGAGTGAGTGAGTGAGGGCTTTGCCTTTTATTAGTATAGATTAGTTTTCCGTCATGGTATGATATTTGGCCTTGACCACTCCCCTCCACACCACTCATCCAATCATTACTCCTACTGCGTACATCCTCTTTCCGTACCGTGACACTTTCTGTGCTAAATTGCCTTTCAACACAGTTGGTTATAGTGGCAAGGCAGAAAACTAAAATTAACTATTCGAGAATGTCTAATTTTAGATTGCGATAGGAAAAGAGTGTCAAGAGCTGACAAAGAACCTTGACAAAAAGAAAATGAACAAAAAAGAGCTGCATACAATAAAAATCAAAAACAAAGAGAATCGTCCAATAAATGAAAAAGAGAAAACAATTCTGAACACAAGTGTAAAAAAACATTTATAGATTGTAAGTTAGAGGATAAAGTAATTCATAAAATTGTTTTTGACGAGGCATTTATATAATTAGATTTTTAATAAATTTTTATTATGTTTTATTACTTTTTACATTTGTAGTTCTACTTTTCCTTTTTACTACTTTGTATTATTCATTGGTATTTAAAATAGACAGTTGTAGTGAAATACTCAAGTAACTGATTTTCTATCTATAATAACTAAGCACCAAACCATCTTCCTCCCGCTCCCCACATACTCTTGTATATACCATCTCTTAAAATACAATTGCTTTCTATAAAACAGGAGCACCGCTGAACAGTTCAGCTGTGAGATAGTGGGCATCCAGCACCCACCCGTGGGGGTTAGCAAGGGAAGTAAGTAGAGTGCACAACCCCCTAGTAAAGGATAAAAATAATTAACAAAAATAAAAACAAACAAAACCAAAATAAAAATAGATTGTGAAAATGAGATAAAATCATAGGACTGAGTTCTTTCTCATTTCTAACATACATACATCAAACCAACAATGACAACAAAATAAAGACAAATAGTGCAAATCACTATCACAAATTGGAACTTGAAACTGTTCAGTAGTATTTTTGACAGAGAAACACACAGCTGTGGTATAATTTACAAAGAGCCAGATTGAAAAATATCTTTTTCTAACTGGAGGTTTTAGGCCATGCCATATAATGTCTGGATTTTTCACTTCAGGCTTGCTTTCTCAGTTACACAAAATAAAATACATTTTTCCAGAGATGAAAGAAACTGTTTAACTGGGCCAGGTTTCTTTAAACCAGTGTTGTTCACAAGCTTCTTCTTTCCCATTAAATTTTAGTACTTATTCACTTGTGTACAAATATGCTTTGGCCTGAGTGAACATTATTGCTGAAGGGGATTGGAGGCATGAAAATATCCATAACATGTGGCATTTTTAGAAAGTGCCCCGTTGGCCAAAAAAAGGGCCCAGAGGAACAGTTTTAGTCTGTTGGCCAAAGTTTTGGACAATGTCTGTGTAGTAGCCAATATTTGAGCTCTGACAAATGGCTTCACAACTCTACTTATATCTATGAGTTATAATGTCAATAACACCCATCAGGAAAAAGACAAGCCTAATTTTTATGAAAATACAAGATGAACAGTTCAAAATATCCTTTAGAAGCAATCACAAGGGGAGTAAAGAAAACATTGTTTGAAAAGCTTTAGGATCTATTACTTAAACATTAATACAGCTTCTTGTTACAGTCACTGCTGCATACACATTTTCTCAACTTTCTAATTTCTACTTTATTTCTATTGATGTTTTCTGGATTTATCCAATTGCAATGTAAATACTTGGCCACTGCAAGTTTTTTATAACTTTTTAGGCTATTTCCACCTGAAAAGTTTAGCTGAACCACTTTAATACCCGTGTGCACAGATTAGTATACCCAAAAGAGAACGGAAAATATCATATGTGGATAAACTTCATATTTTCAGAAAACGGTATCACTTTGTCCCATTAAATAACCAGGCAATATTCTGCAGTAGCCAGAATAAAACAGGGCCTGTATGAAATTAAAATCAATTGACCATTATATTACAGGTGTATTTGTATATTTCATATTACTGTATTAAAGATCAAAGTATATCATTAAGATTTCTTCTAAAATGTTAAATAATTATATTATTATAATAAAAATATGGATTTACTAGATCTGTTACATTTAAACAATGTGACATTTATTATCAAGTATAATTTTCACCAAATAATTTCAGCATGATATCTCATGATGGCTGGGACAATCAAACTTGGTTTCATCACCATTGTTACAGGCTGACATGTGCTTTGCAAACGGTAGAGGCTGTTGAGAGTTTTTGGTCTGTTCTGTGGTGTGGTGTGAGATTTAAATTAAAAAAAAATGCATTTTGCTCTTAAAAACTTTTGGTTGCCACTAAGGAGCCGTGTGGGAATTTTTAAAGCATTTTTCCCTTTAGAAGAGTTTTTTTGCTTTTTTTTCACCTGCACAAGAGCAAAGCGGTACTGAGGAATTTGGAAATTGTAGAGGGAGAAGTGCTGCTCAGATTAAATAAGATGAAATCAAACAAATCACCAGGCCCAGATAATATTTACCCTCGTGTTCTTAAGGAGGCTAGTGAGTACATATATAAACCCTTCTCACATATTTTTAGGAAGTCACTGCACAGGGGAGAGATTCCAAAGGACTATAAAATGGCAAATATCATCCTATTATATTAAAAGGGTGACAAGGCAGATCCAAGCAACTATAGGCCAGTAAGCTTAACGTGCATCACAGGAAAATTAATGGAAGGAATTATTAAGGATAAGACTGAGCAACATCTGGCAAGGACAGGAGTTATTCTGAACAGTCAGCATGGGTTCAGAAGAGGGAGGTCGTGTTTTACTAACATGCTGGAATTCTATGAGGAGGCAACAAAAGGATACGATCAAAGTGGAGCTTATGATATTATTTATCTGGACTTTCAGAAAGCATTTGATAAGGTGCCGCATGAGAGGTTGGGCATCAAATTAAAAGAAGTGGGAGTTCAGGGTGATGTTTTTAGATGGGTACAGAATTGGCTCAGACACAGGAAGCAGAGGGTGATGGTGCGAGGAACCTCATCAGAACTGGCCAATGTTAAGAGTGGTGTTCCACAGGGGTCAGTGCTAGGGCCGCTGCCATTTTTAATATATATAAATGATTTAGATAAGAATATAAGTAACAAGCTGGTTAAGTTTGCAGATGATACCAAGATAGGTGGATTAGCAGATAATTTGGAATCCGTTATATTATTACAGAAGGACTTGGATAGCATACAGAATTGGGCAGATGAGTGGCAGATGAAATTTAATGTCAGTAAATGTAAAGTATTACACATAGGAAGTAAAAATGTTAGGTTTGAATACACAATGGGTGGTCGGAAAATCGAGAGTACACCTTATGAGAAGGATTTAGGAATCATAGTGGACTCTAAGCTATCGACTTCCCAACAGTGTTCAGAAGCGATTAAGAAGGCTAACAGAATGTTAGGATATATAGCACAATGTGTGAAGTACAAGTCCAAGGAGGTTATGCTCAACCTTTATAATGTACTAGTGAGGCCTCATCTGGAGTAATGTGTGCAGTTTTGGTCTCAAGGCTACAAAAAGGACATAGCAGCGCTAGAAAAGGTCCAGAGAAGAGCGACTAGGCTGATTCCAGGGCTACAGGGGTTGAATTATGAGGAAAGATTTAAAGAGCTGAGCCTTTACGGTTTAAGCAAAAGAAGATTAAGCGTGACATGATTGAAGTGTTTAAAATTATGAAGGGAATTAGTACAGTGGATCGAGACTTGTGTTTTAAAATGAGTTCATCAAGAACACGGGGACACAGTTGGAAACTTGTTAAGGGTAAATTTCGCACAAACATTAGGAAGTTTTTCTTTACACAAAGAACGATAGACACTTGGAATAAGCTACCAAGTAGTGTGGTAGACAGTAAGACGTTAGGGACTTTCAAAACTCGACTTGATATTTTCTTGGAAGAAATAAGTGTATAGGACTGGTGAGTTTTGTTGGGCTGAATGACCTGTTCTCGTCTAGAGTGTTCTAATGTTCTAATCTGTGAAACTTGGCTATGTGTTAATTCATTCTTGAAACTTACATTTGTACAAAGTGAGGCTCAAACTTTGATTAAGTAGACATGGGGCATTATCACTTTATAGTCCACTCTTTTCACAAGAAATAAGTGAATGAAACCATTGTGAGAAATTTGACCAGCTTACTTGTATTATGTCTAAAATATGTTACGTTTCTTCAGATTTAAACACAACTTCCAGGCAGCGTAAACAGTCAACTCATTCTCTTTTTCCTATTTAGTACAACAAACTTAAATCAAAAGTGTAATTTTCGCAATACATTTGTTAAAAAAGACAGGCTAGGAAAATAATTCATGTGGTTGATATTTATTTAAAAGCATAAAATGAAAAACATTAGTAATGGCAGACTAACTGGCCTAATTAGCTAAACTTCCTTGATGAAGTGATCTGTTTACAAACTGATAACTTAATTAGGAACGTTTGCATTAATAAACAAGAAATTGCATTCAGAATAGCTGGAAATACTTGTTGGATGCTCTTGTTTCCTGTTTATTTCAGATATTTTTCCATTGAGGTCAGATGCTTCATACTGTCCATGGAAAACCATGCATATATTAACAATTGTCAATGCAGAAATAATCAGTTTCAGACAGAAACACATTAGTTCCAGACTTGTTGCATTTTAATTGAATCCTTTTTTATACATTATTTAATAAGACTTCCCATTTTTTGAATGTGTTACTGTAAAATTAGATTTTCCCATAGATGATCTTCCCCTTTTTTGTCAAACAGGCTTTTACAGCTCTTTCTACTGGCATCATTAAATAATATTTTGGTAGTGGAAGAATCCTAAATATTATAGCACATGTGGATATTGATACAATAATTATCTGCTGAGGGAAAAATATTTCTTTCACCTTGCAAGAAGATTACAAGTTATGAAAAAACTGGAACAACATGGACCCAAAATATTTAAAGCCACTTATCATAAAGACAGCAATTACTGGCATTTATTTTGTATAATCTGCTTTCATTTCCCTTTCCTGCATAGGTTTAGAAGGAGGCTAAGATGATAAAGCTAGATAATTTCCTTCCATTTATATACTCACTTTTGAGTCTGCCTTTTCCTTTCCATGAACCCAAAGAGTAATCAAGCAGCAGCAGTAGCAGGACTGAATTAGAAACAAATTCAGCAATCCTTGCCCATATACAGTAAGGAAACAGACTCACTCATATACTTTAAGACAGTTTAAATTTCTCAAGTAGCCAGTTTCCCAAGTAGCCTCTTTCGGAATACAGGTGAAAATGTCAGATATGGTAAGCAAATATGAAGAAGTCATGCAAATGCTACACAAAGGGTACCTTGGATAAAAACAAAACCTGGGTCCAAACCTTATCTGGGGTGGTGTTATATTGTCCCGAACAGATAGTATTCATTCATCTCTGCATGTATTTGTATAAATGGGTTTATCTTTAGCCTACATTGGGATCATCTAACAAAAGGAAAGAACCCTTTTTAGGCAGAGCACAAACCACTCTAAGCATACTCACTTATACAGATAATATTGTGCATAGTATTATTTTTATGTTATATGTACAGTACTTATATCAACTATATTATAGGATCATTAACTCTCTTTAGCAGGTATCTATTGATTTTTAGACTTCCCTGGATTACTTTTCTTTACTCTGCATCATCCTGGATAATATTCTCATTTTTGTGATTCCAGTATCCATATTGACTGTTGTTTTACTTGCCTCGCCTTTTCTTTGCTTCTTCCCAGTTCAGATCACTTATACTATAATTGTACTGCCTCCATATAACTACAGTATTGTATATGTACCTTACAAATCATGAGCTGAGAAGAATAAACGAGCAGTGCTTTCTGAATTTCTCACTACACTTGGCAATGGATACATTCATGATTTTAAATAATATAGTGTGTTGCAGGAACACCTTTTTCCCCCCATAAGTTCCTTTTTCGCAGATTTTTAAATTATTTTTAAAGTCAAATTTTTTCAGAATGCTACAGAGTCTGATTACTTAAAATGTAAAGGTTTTTCTAAGTGGTGGATGTCACAACACTTGGAATCAAACAGTAATTTTTGTATGCCCAGTGAAAAGAGGCAAAAAAACATGTCTGTCAATGGGTTTTTGATAAAGAGTTTTAAAATAATTTAGCTTTTCATAAAATATAGTATTGTCATCTTTGCCAGCCAGCCTAATAATGTTATTTCACAATGATTTATAAGATCACAAAGCAGACAACATAGTTCATAATTAGTTTTTCTAAACTAGAGAGGTAATTTATTTAATTGAAGAAAACAAAAATGAAAACACTGCGGTGGGTTGGCACCCTGCCCTGGATTGGTTCCTGCCTTGTGCCCTGTGTTAGCTGGGATTGGCTCCAGCAGACCCCCATGACCCTGTATTCGGATTCAGCGGGTTAGAAAATGGATGGATGGAAAAATGAAAACAAAATCACATTACAAGTAAACTTCTTTTCAAATGCCTTTTTTGTATCATGGACTCCTTGAGGAGTTTAGAAATTGTATACCGCTGTAAGACACAATTACAAGGTAACACTGAAGCTCATCAGTTTTATTTCACAAATTAAATTTTCACTTTGTAACAAACTGTACATATAGAAGGCGAGTTACCTCTTTGAGAAATGTTGGATGTTGTGCAGTTTTTAAGAAGAAAACCTGAAACACAAATTACATTCAAAGGCATTAAAGGGCAATTGTATTATCAGCACAGTAGATTTAGGGGATTCTTCTACATGTTGAAATCAATTTTGTTTATAGGTGTTTGTTAAATGAAATAATATACAATAATAAAGGGCCTAGATAGTCAGCAGGTTTATTGTTACTTTGAGATCTACCTGCAACCATTCCTTCCTTGTATTTACTATTTTGTTAATAAAGTACACTTTAGTGGCACTTTAGTACGAGGACATCTCAAAAGCAACTTCTGCTTGCCAAATTGTGAACGTACATGAAGATGTGGATCATACCTGTTCACCTTAAGATGTATCTGCCAGTATAATGTAAAATTAGCTTAAATTTCCTCACGCAAATAAATCCTACTCACAAACTGGTTAACATGACAGGAAAAGGTGTCAATAATATAATGGGATTTTAATCCTTTGAACTCGCCCACCCCAGTATTTTAGCATTATAACCCCAAACTCCTCAGTTTAAAATATTTTGATTTATAAATCTAAAATTTTATTACATGATGATAATATGATGATAAACCACAATGTTACAAAGTAAAACTATGGTTTTTTCCTACTGTCTGTTGTAAGGAACTAACACCAAAACTGCATCTTTGAATAATATGCTTCAAAACAGTTTGCAGTTCTAGAAGCAATGCACCAGAACACTTCACATGATTTTCACCATCTTTCACTCAATTGCTCCACATCTTCCTGTCCTTTCACCCCTGGTGTTAATTGCCCAAACTCTCTTGGTCATCGTGCAACCCACTTCTGGGACAGTGATAGGATGGGAGACTGACTAGGGTGGTACACCTGCCATCCTATAATGCAGGTGTCCAAAGGAAAGGTCAGGGAGGAAAAAAAAACTTCTCATGGAGCAGAAAGGCAAAAGCTCTCTTTGCCTGCTTATCTTTGTGAACCCTAAACATCTGTTGTTTTAAGTTTCTTACATGCTAAAGTACCATTCTTTCCTTTTTCCTCTTGAAACCTACAAGAAAAACCAAAACTGACCAGCAGCTACAAAAACAACTGTGTAACTTGTGTAAGTAGGGTAAAAACATAATTAGAGGGAAGTAGGGTAATATAGCGAAGGCTAGTATTCCAGCCTACCAGGTTATAATGGTAGAGAGGTGTAGCAGCCTTTCGTGAATATGGCTCTACGGTATTGGACTGCAGGATTTAAAGAGTAGAGTAGCATATCAGTATCGTAATTTAAATAATTTGTGTAGGGACACAATTCAGGTCAGCAGGGTTTTGATTATATACCGGCCTTTCGGGTATATACTGTACTGATATGTGGCTGACCCAAAAATAGACCTGCCAGGTTCAAAGGGTTAAAAACCAATATTGTATTGGAGGAAGTACGAAAGAAAATTTCCACTAATTAGTTCATCAGAAACATTTGCTTAACTACTACCTAATAGTCTAAACAGGTAATTCAGAATTCTTCAAAAACTTTCAGGTTCAATGCTTCAAATAGGCTCAAGTAGTTTGTTACAAATTTGTTACCGCGTGTCCAATTTAGTGCTGACTATTTTATGCAGTTCTTTTCAATACACTATAAAAAAAAGATAGCAGTCTTAGAAGTGGAGTAAAGAAGAGCTATCCTGTCAAGTATCTGAAGTACCTGTTTCTTTCTTTCCATTTTATTAATTACTCCCTGTTTAGTTCAAATCCTAACAGGATGGATTCTCTAGTTTATTAGTTTCCTTCAGTTGCCGCAATAGTTGCATAGTCGCCTGAGGGAGATCTTGTAAAGATGCTGTCTTCTTGCCAGTGTTGTTCTTATTATCCTTTAGAGCACCTGTATAAAACTTGTAGTCTGTCCTTTGTTATCCTTAAGTTACCCTTGCCCTCAGCAAACCTTTTCTTGTTGAAAACTGGTTGACAGTATGTTGCATTATCATTTTTAATATTATTAGTTTTTAATATTGTTAACAGATGTATTTTTTTGCCAGAATTATTTCTTTTAAATTGTGTTGTAAGTCTTATTTTCGTAATGTTTGTAATGTCATTAAAATTGACAAGCTGAGCAGTACTATGCTTTGAACATTGCTACTTAGGCCAGCATCACACTACACAACATTTCCAGAAATTTTCAGTCTTAACCTTCATTTACATAATTTACATAGAGAGTTGTGAAAACTCCTGTCATTTTCAGGTCCGTTCATAGTATTCTCTAATGAGCCATAACTAAATTAAGAAGGTTTGTTTTTGTCTTAAATCATAGGGATGTGCTGCATATGAGAGTTGATGCCTATCTGTGATTAGCCTGAAGTTCAGGGACAACAATGAGACTCCAAGGAAAAGAAGGAAAGCTGGAGTTTTGAACTAGAAACAGAAGAAATGTCTGTCTGGTATGCTATGCTTGTTGTAAATTGAGAAATGGAATAAGGTAGCATATAATCCAAGATTGTTGCTAAGATCATTACCTGGAAACCATTCGTGTAGACCCCAGTGCTGTCAGGCAGTGTAATACTGAATTTTGGAAATTTTAAGATGTGCTGAGAAGATGAGAGAGTTATGTAACCTTTCATCCCCAGTGATTCCTAAGCATGTTATATGACATCCTCAGGGCATCAAAGTCTGTCAAAGGCTGTCATTAAAGGTGACATGCTCTCTGACTTGAAGTTGTATAGTTTGACACTGGCCTCAGTATATAACAATAAACTGAACTGAATTGATTAAAGCGAACATGGTGGCACAGTAGTTAAAAATTATACTATTCCTAGTTCCATAGACCTGGATTTCATTCTTACCTTAGCTACAGCTTACCTGGAGTATGCTCATTTTCTTCATGTTTATATGGGTTTTTTCAGTGTACTCCTAGTCTCTCCTGTTATGTATCAGCCAGGCCGCCCAAGGTTGGGATTATAATTTCTCTATTGTCTATCTATTTTGTTCATTTTTTAGGTTAATATTGTTGATTAGTTTCCGTATGTCAATCAGGACCAAACACACATATGCAGCATAGGGAGCTCATATCAGTATATTCCTGATCAAATGTTTCCAAATGGCTCGGTCAGGCAAAAATAATGCACTAATAACCAATACCATCATATTACCTGTGTCATTGCTTGCACTGAGTTTACTGAACATTAACAATACCTCTAAGGATATTAAGACTGTCTCTTAATTTAATATGTATTTAGGTGGAGTAAAAAAAAGGTTAATTGCATATGTTTTAAAGAATGTAGCCTACATGAGAATGTAGACTGCTTTGGAACTACGGACTGGCATATCCTGCAGGGATCATATAGTGAGAATGTTGAGGAGGTTGTTGACTGCACTACTGACTACATCAACTTCTGTATGGACATTGTAGTTCCAGTAAGAACAGTACGTGGCTATGCTAACAACAAGCCATGGATTACAAGTGACATCAAGGGCCTTTTGAACCAGAAGAAAAGGGCTTTTAAAGGCGGGGATCAGCATGAGCTCAAGCGCATGCAGAAGGAACTCCGAGTCCAGCTCAGGGCGGTGAAAGAGCAGTACAGGAGAATTTGGAGCAGAAGCTGCAGAATAACAGCATGAAAGAAGTGTGGGATGGGATGAAGATCATCACTGCCTGCAACTCGAAGGGGGTTGTCACCATCGAGAGAGACGTGGAGAGAGTAAACCAAATGAACAACTTCTGTAACAGGATTTTTTCCACTCTAACTCACTCTCACCTCGGAGTACTGCACCCTCCACCCATCCTTCTGCTGATACCAGCATTGGAGAGACATCCCCACCCACAATTACAGCAGCGCAGTTGAACAGAGAGCTGGGGAGACTTTGTACCAGCAAAGCAGCGGGTCCAGATGGAGTATCGCCATGACTACTGAAGGCCTGTGTGTTGGAGCTGGGGTGTCCTCTACAGCGCATGTTCAACCTGAGCCTGGAACAGGGGAGAGTCCTGAGGCTTTGGAAAACATCTTGCATCACCCCAGTCCCAAAGGTATCACACGTCACATGTGATGAAGACCATGGAGCAGCTGCTGCTTCACCACCTGAGGCCACAGGTCTGCCATGCCCTCGACCCTCTGCAGTTTGCATACCAGGAGAAGGTGGGAGCGGAGGATGCCATCATCTATATGCTACACCAATCCCTCTCCCACTTGGACAGAGGCAGTGGCGCAGTAAGAATTATGTTTCTGGACTTCTCTAGCGCCTTCAACACTCTCCAACCTCTGCTCCTTAGGGACAAGCTGACAGAGATGGCAGTAGATTCGTACCTGGTGGTATGGATTGTGGACTATCTTACAGACAGACCTCAGTATATGCGTCTCAGGAACTGCAGGTCTGACATTGTGGTCAGCAATACAGGAGCACCACAGGGGACTGTACTTTCTCTGGTCCTGTTCAATCTATATACATCGGACTTCCAATACAACTCGGAGTCCTGCCACGTGCAAAAGTTTGCTTACGACACTGCTATCGTGGGCTGCATCAGGAGTGGGCAGGATGAGGAGTATAGGAACCTAATCAAGGACTTTGTTAAATGGTGCGACTCAAACCACTTACACCTGAACACCATCAAGACCAAGGAGCTGGTAGTGGATTTTAGGAGGCCCAGGCCCCTCATGGACCCCGTGATCATCAGAGGTGACTGTGTTCAGAGGGTACAGACCTATAAATACATGGGAGTGCAGCTGAATGATAAATTGGACTGGACTGCCAATACTGATACTTTGTGCAAGAGAGGACAGAGCAGACTATACTTCTTTAGAAGACTGGCGTCCTTCAACATCTGCAATAAAATGCTGCAGATGTTCTATCAGATGGTTGTGGGGAGCACCGTCTTCTATGCAGTGGTGTGCTGGGGAGGCAGCATAAAGAAGAAGGATGCCTCAAGCCTGGACAAACTGGTGAAGAAGGCAGGCTCTATTGTAGGCATGGAGCTGGACAGTTTGACATCTGTGGCGGAGCAATGGACACTGAGCAGGCTCCTGTCAATCATGGAGAATCCACTGCATCCACTGAACAGTATCATCTCCAGACAGAGGAGCAGCTTCAGCGACAGACTGCTGTCACTGTCCTGCTCCACTGACAGACTGAGGAGATTGTTCCTCTCCCACACTATGCGACTCTTCAATTCCACCCGGGGGGTTAAGCGTTAACATTATACAAAGTTATTGTCTGTTTTACCTGCATTTTTATCACTCTTTAATATTGTTTTTTATCAGTATGCTGCTGCTGAAGTATGTGAATTTCCCTTTGGGATTAATAAAGTATTTATCTATCTATCTATCTATCTATCTATCTATCTATCTATCTATCTATCTATCTATCTATCTATCTATCTATCTATCTATCTACATTGACAGTAGGCACAATCAAATGCCTTTGTTTTTGAAGGTGTTGTAGTTTATTCACATTATGCTTTTATAAATGACTGGAATAGTCTGCAATAGTTTGTTATTTATATAGAGATATATGTATATAGATATTAATACAAAAATTAAAAAGGAAGTGAATAGCTCTTTTTTCCAAATGTAAGATAATATTTACATTTTTAATAAGATAATCCTATAAGATCTGCACAATTCTTACACAGTTTTTTCATTGCAAAGACCCAGTTGGGGATGAGATAACAGTCAATTACAGTACATACTTACATTCATTTATCCTGGGTATATGTATATGGGAGAAGAGAGAAAGGGGGGCAGTCTGAGGAATTGAGCCTTGCCTCCCTCAGGATGTGAAGCAGTAATGGTAACCACTGAATTTCCTCTGTTATAGAGAAAATATATTACAAAAATTAAAATCTTAGATTGTTAACATATCTTGCTTAATCAATAGCTGGCAGCTTTCATTGAACTGTGAAGTTTAAAAAGAAAGATGAATGACAGTGGAGGCAATTATTTATGAGATTGTTTGTCTTCAAGGCTAGCTCTCTTTTTATTATATACACTTCAATGTAGATCTTTTAAAAAGGCAGACAATGACAAAATCCCTTGCAATTTACACAAAGACCCAGCTTGCAGCCTTCCCAATGTATCACACTTGAGTTGTGCGTTATCACACAAGAAGGGCTGATGGAAAAGAAGTGTCTTTTATATAACTTCATTATATGACCAAAAGCTATTTTAAAAGGCACAAGAAAATAAATAACAATGGTAATTGCCACACGCTATTAACAAGCAGTAAAAGTGTGGGTAAGTGAATTAAAAAAGCAGTTCTTGCTACATTACCAATTTAACAGAATACCTGTTTGCACCTTTGTTTGATTATTGTACAAGCTGTTTTAACAACTAACACAGATCAGGAAAGGGAGCTAAATCTTCAGAAAAAGCTTTTGATTTACCTTGCAGTCTTCATTCCTATCCTCATCCAGTTTTTACAAGCTATGGATAGTGACCAAAAATGGGATCATTAATACAAGTAGCTGCTGTGGGATTTCTGTAATGGGTTGGTTGGGCCACCATCTGTGATAAGGTGAGGGGTTTAACAAAAAGAAGTTTCTCGCAGTTAGACCACTGATCCTCTGGATTGAATATTAATACATTGAGGAGGATTGAGCAAAATTTGCTTGGAATAGTCAGGCCCCACTAGTCCAGCTTGAACTTTGCCACCATAATCTTGGCCAGAAAAAGTGTATACAAAGTAGTATAGGTAATATACAGTATGGAATTAAGACACTATTATAATAAAAAGGGGAAAAACATGAATAATATAATTACACATTTTTAAGTTTTTTTCCAGATCTTTCAGTTTTCTTGCATATTACTAAAATGTGCAAATTGATACTAATGGGTGACTCAAATTGACCTTATATAAACAAGTATAGGCATGATAATGTACTAAACGATGGATTTACATGGCATGAATCAATTGAGAAATCAATATATAAATAATATTGCCTATATTTATTTATTGCAATAATCATAAAATGTAAACTTTAACAGATGTGTCTAAATACCACTCTGTTGTAAAGACACTGCTCCATGCTTTACTATTAGTTGAGTCTCTGCCCCACATTTCGGCACAAGAGACATATCTGGGCCAAAAGTGTTGATTAAAGCAGAGTTAGTTATAAGTGCAGCAAATCCAAATTCAAAAGAATTAGGCATGAATGCAAAGGTAAATGTGAGAAGAGGGAGATCTCAAGTATGTGATGTCAGGAAACAATGGCAGTGCATAAAAATCAAATGAAACTTAAAAAATAAGCAGTTTATTATGAATGGCATCTCCCAACTGCAAACATCATTACTTGGCAGCCAAAGGTACTATGGGCTACAAGAAATAAGACTTGAAGAAGTACTAGTACAGGCAAATAAATCTGATGTTATGTCTAAAAGGTAGCATTGCTAACCACTATGATAGATTGATGCTCTGAAATAATATCAATATTTTTATATACACAAAATATTTATGGATAATTAAATAATTATGGAAAGCTAATAAATAAAGTGACATATCACAACAACGTTGGGCATCCTGACTTATTAAAAAAAAAAAAATTGTACTTTATATGTATCTTATATTTTGAACTGATTAATTTCTTAGTGCAGCAATTTGGCAGGGTTTGTGCTGTTTTACAAAGCTCCTATATAACAATTGGTGCATTTAATAACCAACTACATGTGTTCTTTTTAAAATAGGCATATTCTGAACAATCAGATGTACCATATCAATGTATGCTTTCTAACAAGATAGCTTGCTTTAGCCCTATGTGTTCCCTGCAATAAATCACAATGAAGAATCCTGGCCCTCTGACACAGAATGAATGGCTCAGCATCTTTGACTAAGATAAAAATGTTTAGATTCTGTTGTTTAAGCTGTAGCCCGGCTGTCATTGTTGCCATCAATAATGTTGTTCACTGATTTTGATATAATGTTTCTTGGTTTGCTGTTAATTTGTTTCTAGGAGGTTATCTGCTTCTTTTTTGTCATTGCAGGTTTGTCATGAGTTGTTTACAGTGCAATAATAAGATAGCAAAAGTGATCTGAAACAGTGCATAGGGCTTATTTTTGGTTTTGGTGAGTTGTCTTGTTGCAAGCAGCAGTAATGAAGGAACAAGGTATGCTAAAGGTGGGTGTGTTCTAATAACGCATTATAGGAAAGATCTTCCAAACAGAGTCACCTCACTATCCTGTCCAATTTTCATTTCAGGAGAATCTGGCCAGCCTGCTAATAACAACAAAGCAATCATTCACAATGGATTCCATCTCTGAAAATAAAGTAAAAAAGGAAGAAAATATAATTAATGTAAGTAAACTTTAATTGTATACATGCAGTATGTCATAGGTATTATATATAAATTACAACCTGCATAAACAAAAATTTAGAAATCAAATTATATTGTAAGATTTTTGAGGTCTTTTGAGACCCACCCCAATGGTGCTGCATGCTGAAACATGTTTAATGCGTCTATTGACGGTTGCTTGTCCGTCACCGAGGGAACAACAGGTTCACAGCACCACTGAGACAACTACAAGTTCACAGCCTCTCCAAGTAAAACATCTGTCCCCCAATGGGTGATAGAGGGAACATTATAATCTGGCCACAGACCTGCTCATTTGCTGTGTTTGTGTGGACTGAAGTGGTAGCTCCAGTTTGAATGAATGCCCTGTTTTGATTGGAATAAATTTGGTTTTCTTGAAGCCTTAGGACTCAGTGTCTTCTCTCGGGTGCAGAACAGTAATTTATGCATCACATTGTGCCAGGAGTTGGGTCCTGCACCGATGGATCCTCTGCAGGCACATGATGCTCCGTTTCCCATGTGTCCTAGCCGCTTGCACAGCACCTCTTTCTGTAGTAGATAGAGAAGGGCTTGCTGCTGACAAGGTCGGTCAGGAAACAAGCTTAGAGACTGTACCTGATTTGTCCAGTGAGGTAGGGTAAGACCCCTCACCTTAAAGTATTGGACAATTGGAGGCACTTGCACCTTCAACCTCTATAAGTCAGTCACCAGCTACGGACCGTGTAGAAAGAATGGCTAGAGAAAAGCAGGGTGCTGCATCAGGCCCTGGGGAAGTAGGGACTTAGACCCCACCAGAGTTTGCATGCCTGCAATGGGCCAAGAGCAGCCCAGACTTTGCATGTCGCAAACAATGCTTACTATAAGGAGTGGGAGGGCCTGAATTTTTAAATGGCAGTTTTTGAGTAAGGATGGTTTCTTATTTTGGGTGATTTCTGATTGCACAGGGGAAGGGTGGATTGAGTAGTTGGTGGTATCGAGTGGGCACAGAGAGATGGTTTTTAAAATTGCTCACACCCATGTTTTGGGGTACAACTCAGCACCGAGAAGACAAGGGATAACATTTCAAAATGATTTTATTGGCTGTACATGGGCCTAGATGTGCCGTTTTTTAGAGCCTGCCTCGACTTTCAATTTGTTTCTGGTCATAGAACTGCCAGGGCTCCCCTCTAATCAATGCCTATTTTGAATGTCCCCTTTTAGAAGGTTGGGTTAGATACTGCTGGCCCACTTCCCAAGAGTAAGAATGGTTATCAGTACATGCTTGTATTGGTTGATTATGCAACAAGGTACCCTGAGGTGGCTGCTCTGTTGAAGGCCAATGGCCAAGCTGTTGCTAAGGCTTTGTCAGAAATATTCACGCATATTGGTAGTCCTTGCAAGATTTTAACTGAGTTGGGCATGCCCTTCATATCCCACATCATGATGAAGCTGTGTGGAAACCTTGCAATTAAACAGTTGTGCACCACTGTATCATCCGCAGACAAATGGCTTGACTAAACAGTTTAACAAGACTTCAAAATAAATGATTTGGCGGGTGGCCCATGACGACTCAGCCTCCTTGGATACCATGTCTCCCTGAGCCAAATGCTCGAACTGGGTGTAGTTCATGAAAATAAAAGCAAGTGGCAAGGCCCAATTGTTCTGGTTCCAGAAACTGGACAGCTTGGTTCTGTTCTACATAGATTTCAGACCCTAGAACAAGATCTCAAACTTTGATGCATACCCGATGCCGCATATTGATTACTTGTTGGTGAAATTCAGATAATCCTTATATATTTCCACCCTGGATCTCACGCAGCAGAACTGGCATGTGCCCCTAGAGGAGTCCAGTTGCAAGAAGACTGCATTTGCCACTCAGGATGGGTTGCTCAAATTCACTAGGTTTCCTTTTAATCTCCATTGGAGCACCTTTGACTTTTCAGTGGATGATGGATTCGATTTTGTGACCCCCATTCCATCTATGCTGAAGTGTATCTTGATGAGGTAATTTTTAGCGTTGATTGAAGCTTTAATCTTGACCACCTGTAAACACATTATTTAGGATAGTCTATGGAGAATGGTTGGATTAAACCTCAGTTGAACAAGGTGCTTGTGTATCCACATCTGGAAACAAAAAAGCAGGTTCAAACTTTCCTCTGCCTCGTTGGTTATTACAGATGATTTATTCCAAATTTTGCACATAGCGTAGCTCCTCTCATGGACGTAACAAAGGGCAGAAAAAAAACGTGCCACTGTCTGAACTGATGATTGTGAGAGGGCCTTCCCTGTCTTAAAAGTTGCTATGTCGTTGTTCTCGGTTCTGCAGAATCCAGACTTTTCTAAAGAATTAATTCTACAGATGGATGCCATCCATCCATTTTCTAACCCGCTGAATCCGAATACAGGGTCACGGGGGTCTGCTGGAGCCAATCCCAGCCAACACAGGGCACAAGGCAGGAACCAATCCAGGGCAGGGTGCCAACCCACCGCAGGACACACACAAACACCAAGCACACACTAGGGCCAAGTTAGAATCGCCTTTAGATTGTGGGAGGAAACCCACGCAGACACGGGGAGAACATGCAAACTCCACGCAGGGAGGACCCGGGAAGCAAACCCAGGTCTCCTAACTGCGAGGCAGCAGCGCTACCACTACGCCACTGTGCCGCCCAGATGGAGTGCTTTAATTTTGGGGGTGGTGCTCTCTCAATGTTTCAATAGGGAGAAACACCCCATCGTATTTCTGAGCACAAACTTGCTCCCCAGTGAGTGCAATTACTCCACCATTGAGAAAGAATGTTTAAGTGGACAGTGGAGACCCTCCGCTGCTACTTATGGGGTCGGTGGTAAACACTGGTGACTGACCGTGCTCCGCTCCATTAGTTCTACAGGCAGAAGGATACAAATGCCTGGCTCACTCGGTGGTTTATTAGCTTGCAGCCTTTTCCTTTTGATGTCTATCACCATCCCAGTGCTACACACGTCAAAGCTGACATTCTCTCATGTCTGGCCAACCCCAACATAGGCAGTCGCTTTGTCCACGCCAGTGTGAGCAAAGCTAAGCGGGTGGTGTTATGTGAGATTTTTAAGCTCTTTTGAGACCCTTCTCAACAGTGCTGCACACCAAAATGCGGTTGACATGTCTGTTGAGGGTTGCTGCAAGCTCATAGCCTCTTCTCGTAACACATCTGTCGCTTGATACATGATGCAGGGAACATTATAACCTGGCCAATGACCTGGCCCCGTCCCTGTTTATTTGCTGTGTCTGTGTGTATTGTAGTGGTAGCTCCTGTTTGAATAAATACCCTGACTGTTTCTGTTTTGATTGTAATAAAGTTGGTTTTCTTGAAGCCTTTGGAGCAAGCATCTTTTCACGGGTGCAAGACTTATGCACTTTATCAAACAAAAAATGTTCCCAAGTTCTATACTGAGAAGGCAATATAATATCTCAGTTATATTTACAATAGTATAAACAATTCACAAAAATGTTTTTATGATTATTGATGCACTCAATTTCCCTCCCTAGAGTGATTTCACCTTATATTCTTTGGGTCAGACTGGGCCAGGAACTTAATCCACGACCACAGCAAAGCTGCCCCTCACACACCTCACCCATTCACTCCTATCAAATCATCCACTCATTTACAAAACATAAATGTTCAGTCAATTGAAACTGTTGTGGACAGAACAGGGGTGCCCAATGCTGAGATCGCAATCGACCGGTAAGTCGCAAAGGTAGTGCAGGTAGATCGCATTGCATTCAAAAAAAAAATTTTTAAATGTTAGTTTATCATATATCCTCCCTATGCCATTTGCCACTTGATTGACATACAAGCCAGTCTGAGATCTCTCTTCTTCTTACACACTGGTCATCCCGCACGCACGATCAAACGCGTGAGCTACTGCAAAACTCCGGATGTGATCTAGTTAGCCTTCCAATTTATATCGACTAAAGAAGGGATTTTAAAAAAAAAATGTTTAGGGAGGATATGGGCTGGAGGTGGAATTGGAAGAGGATTTTTTTTCTCACAATTGCTCAATTGAAGTGTGTTTGTCTGACATCCGAGGTTCGATCCCCGATGAGGACTGCAGTGGAGTGTGTATGCCTGATGAGCCCAAAATAGGGTGAAACATGTTTTGCATACTCTTTGCATTATTTGACAGTTAACAATGTAACATTCTATGACCTGCTTCTCGCAACTCAGAGGGTACCCGTCGCGCATGTAGGTAGATCATTTCAACCTGGTCATTTTAAAAGTAGCTTGCAAGCCGAAAAAGTGTATGCACCCCTGATGTAGAACATTTCTTTATTTGCCCGGAGTAAGCACAAATGTCTCAGTTCATAGATTGAGCAATTAGTTAAACAATTCATCTGCTTTTACACTTTTCTATTACCATTACTTAAGCTAATATATCATGTCATCCGACTCTGAACTCTTTTTAGGACAGATGTCGACTTTTGTTGAAATTCAGGGGTATTCAGTGTAAACTGTGACAAAATTCGGCATTATATTTTAGTTCATCTCTCTTTGCTAGAAGTAAAGTTAGCTTCGTTGATTTGACCGCAATTCCCTGTGCAGGCATGAATAACAAAGACCAAACAACTTCTGAAGTGGCATCAAAATTTGGCCACAGACCAAAGCGAACACACAAAGCAAAATACTCTGTGGATGATGTTTTGTGTATTACTGCTGAATCAGACTCTGACTTCAAGTTTGATGCATGTGGTCTGAAAATGGGGATGAAAAACGAAAGTGAGGTACCAGCATCAGCTTATCGATTCCCAGCTGACTGTGGTATTGAACATGTTTGTGTGTCTGATTCACCTACAGCAACGTTTGCCTGCGAGGACTACCGCTTATGATGACAAGAGGTACAAACCAACCAGAACACTACTGTCACCACCTTCCTAACAACTGCACTCCTAACAGACAATCTATCTGTACTTGATGACAGTTTTTAGTTCTAAATTTTTTCTAAGAAATGTATATTACCATGTTGTACTTTTGCATTTATATCAACAGTATCTCCAAAATGTTGTACCCACTGTATTTTTTGTATTCGCAATTAAAATAGAGAAATGTGAAAAAATATGTCTTGAGAACATGATTAGTCATGGAATCTTTAAAAATAATATTTCATGGCTAAACACATAAGAGAAAATCTAACAGTAAAGATATACAAGAACCAAAATGGAATAGGAGTCATATTGCCTTGTACTACTGTATGTAATAGTCATAACTATGTTTGACATTTAGCACTTTGATAAGTGAATTTCTAAAAGGACCATGAGGAACCTAGTCAGTGCCTGAATTGCTGGTGCTCGAGTTACAAAAAATAAACTTCATGTGTCAAGAGTGAAAGTCTCCACCATAATGACAGAAGTCACAAGTTGAAAACCAACAGAAAGGACAGATGGAAACTTCATACAGTAGGATAGCTGCTACATACCCCAAAAGCCTCAGCGGTTACCACAGAATTGAATCAGCCTACCTGAGAACCATTTAAAAATGTATTTTGTGAGCTCCACATTGATTGAATTTATGGCATTGCTGCCATTTGTAAACCATTAGTATTCAAACACCAGTGACAAAGTTGCATAACCTGGTGTAATTTGCAGAAAACCTGGAGCCCTAAGCAACAGGGAAAAGTTAAGTGATCTGATGAACAATATTTGCTCTTCTTTATATATCCAATTGAGTTTATCTGTTGCCAACACTTAAACATGATGAGGATACATTAAGTATTGGCAGCCACCTCGGAAGTAATTTGGTCCAATGATTGTTCAGCACAGTTATGTAAAGAACAAGAAATGTGAGGTCTTATTACATGACCAAGTGCACCCTATGGGGCAAACACTATTCCCATATGATCTTCTCCTCTTCCAGAATGACAGTAATCCCAATACACACTGATAAACTAATTCACAAGGGATTTTCATGAACAACAATATCTACCTTTATGGCAGTTCTGGAGTGCAGAGTGTGAATTAGATTTCCTTATCCTTAATCCGTAAAATATGTTTCTTCCTGAAAAATGTTGCAATATCCCACTGCAGACCATTCATTATATATATGATAGAATTTCAAAACTGAATATAAAAAGCCTTTACTAGATCATTGATATTAGTATACTGTTAGATGTTCCCTTATTTTGTCCACCCCCTGTATCTTTTCTGCACTCTTTTATGTTCACTAGCTGTGTTATTCCTTTAAGAGAGGTTGAAAACCAAACAATCAATGTAGACCTCAGCATTAACATTTGCAGTGCACCACGCAATACACGTGTCTCCATTATATGCCATTTGGTATGGGATTTGTAAAAGCTGTGCTGTTGTTTGTGATGCGGCATCTGCTTGACTGACAAATGCATGCATGTTATTACTACAAATGTGTGTGGTGTGCCATCTTTTGGAATGACAAGAGACTTAGCATCAGACAGACAGACAGACATTTAAGGTGGATTATATCTCAAAATGCATTTCTGTTATTTATTTTATCATTCCATATTCATTTCCTTTTCCTCTGCATATTTCTTCTCACATCTTTATGTTTTTCATGCTTTTGCCTAATCATATTAAATTAACCATCACATTCCTTAATTTCATTATTATTATCAGCACAAATGATCAATTAATTTGTTCTTTTGTAGAACCTAAATTTTTCATTCAGTTTGTGAGTTCACTTACATTTCAGGTAGTTTGCTTAGTGAATTCCTTTAATCTGTTTTGTGACTCAGCCTGCTTTTTTACTTTCCATAATTATTCTCTTTGTAGAATTCCTTTTTTTATTCTCAATCTGACATTTTATTTTATATATGAGTTTAAAAGAGTCTGCAATTACAGTATACCACCGAGGCAAAAACAGTACACATGCTTAAAAGAACACTTTACTTGAATCTCTAAAAATTTCTTTCTCACTGTTCACATATACTGTTGAACAACCTTATGGGATGACAAAAAACTTTTTCCTTCTTGTATTAGTTGAAAAAGAGTGGAATTCTGCAGAATCGCAGGAAAATAACCTGCTAATTCCATTTTTAAATGAATCAGATACACTGATCATTTCAAAATAAAAATATAGACCTTGAACTTTCTATAAAAAAAAGTAGTCTAGCTAAGTGGTTAAAATGTTTTAGCAAAATTAATGGATATATAAAAACGCAAAGATAAACACAATACCTCTTTAGCAGTTTGCAAATGGTTTATTTTTATCTTAATGTCATTTTATTACTTACAGTATACTAGGATACAGTATATACTGTATGCCATGCATGTGTTTCATCTACCCCTAAGCAAACCAAAATTCAATATACCTATCTATTCAGTGAAACAGAATTATGCTACTAGATGCATATTAGACAGTTCATCCAGCTTATATTACATTTATACTCAGCAAGTAAACTGAAATGTATGATTCATACAAACTCTTCAAACATACTTTACAATTTAACACACACAATACTGTGACTATAGAGTGTCCTGATACAGATGGGAGATTAAAAAGAAACAAAAGCAATATTTTTTTTATTGACACTAGTGTGGTATATCTGTCAGAGTTTAAAGACATGACAGATAAGGCACACAAGGCTGTTGAACAGGGCACTATCAACTGGACAAAAGTCATTGCCATCTTACATGTTGAGAGTCTTAGATGAAACAGAACAACTTATCACCTAGTAGGATTCACAAGCTCTGGACTGGCCTGCTGCCATTCAAAAACGGGTTGGTTGCACCCATGACAAGATGGGTACACGCAGGAAAAATGCCAATGTTAAATAACCCTTAAAAATATATAGAGGTACACTGTATGCTAACAGTGTTGTCATGTAAATACTTTGTGTTAATCTACTACTGATAGTTTTACTGTTAAAGAACATGAGATGGGATTGGTTGGTTGGTGAGTTGTGTTGATCTACCCCTAAGATCAGCTAAAAATATTCCAGTAAAGGTTTTAGCTCAGAAAACAAAAGCATTTTTTCTTTCATATAAACGATTACTAGTGAGAACACTGTTTTTACTATATTTTGATCTAATAATATATAAGAAGGGTATTTCATGATGGCAACAGATACAGATAGTATCATTAAGATATTAGGCTAGGTAGATTTTTATTATCTCAGAGGGAAATTTGTTTGCAGCAGGAAAGTCTGAAACATGATCTACTAATACATAGATCCAAGAAATGAAGCAAAGACACAACAACAAAAAAAAGTGCCTGTTAAAGCCCATTGCGGCACTTCTTGTGTGATTTTGGGCTATACAAAAATAAATTGTATTGTATTGTATTGTAAGTGTTATCATAAGGACATACAATCAAGATTAGTATAAAGAATAATTACCTTTCACAGTACATAAAATAATTAATAAATTCAGCAGCACCTAACAAGTAATGGAATTTAAAATGCTTATAACTGTAGACATAAAAGAATTCTTAAATCTGTTGCTCTTTACCCTCTGGAACCTGCAGCCTGATGGCAAAAGCTGAAATTTAGGAAAAAGTGGATGGCTACTGTCTGACAGAAATGAGTCGACCTTCTTTCTAACCCATTTGTCATACAGTTCAGTGACAGAGGTCTACTGCAAACCGATATCTTCACTAAGTTTTACAGCGTTGTTAAGGTAGTGCATATTTTAGTGCTGTATAAGGCAAATGTAGCAACAGATTCGATAGAAGGCTTATAAAATAAGTGTCACTATGGTTTGCCCGCTTTAAAACAATTGATATGACACCATGAGCAACAAAATGCAACCATTCATCCATCCATTATCCAACCCGCTATATCCTAACTACAGGGTCACGGGGTCTGCCAGAGCCAATCCCAGCCAACACAGAGCGCAAGGCAGGAAACAAATCCTGGGCAGGGCGCCAGCCCACCGCAGGGCACACACACACACCAAGCACACACTAGGGACAATTTAGAATCGCCAATGCACCTAACTTGCATGTCTTTGGACTGTGGGAGGAAACCAAAGTACCCGACGGAAACCCATGTAGACACGGGGAGAACATGCAAATTCCACGCAGGGAGGACCTGGGAAGCAAACCAGGGTCTGCTAACTGCGAGGCAGCAGCTTGACCCATTGCACCACCATGCCGAAAATGCAACCAAAATAATTATTAAAAACCAATTAAAAGAAATATGTAAATATATTTCAGTTGCAAAAAGAATTCATACATGTAATGTGGAAAGAAGGTGAATAAAGTATGTCTTCATGAGATGATTACTTATGAAATCCTCATTAATAAGACTATGATGGAAAGAGTCACTACTTTAAAAATTGGCACTCTTTATCAACAGTACAGTATTATATGACAATTGACTATGAAATTTTTATATCTTGTATTTTTATTATTTGTTTTTGTTTATTTCATTTTTATTTTTGTTTGGTTTTTGACATCATGAAGCAGCATTATTTTCGAACAGTGCATTTGATCATGGGTCATGACTGATACTTGTCATGATTATCATTTTATTTCTTTTATTTCGTAATTTTTCCTTGTCTGTTAAAAATCACCCAGATCTGTTTTTGGGGATTTTGAGAGTCAAAGAACTTTGTGCTCACATTTATTATTGTGTGCGATGTGTTTTTCAAGATGTTGAAATTATTAACATCTCATGCACTATTTAATGTTGTTTTTCATATGAGTACCTCCATTTTGAATATTTTTTAAAAGCCTGTTAAGCCATTTTCATGCAGGGTCAGTTTGTGGGATGTGTGTGATGCATTATATTATCCACTCATATCTATAAAGATCAGCATCATATGTTTCCAGTTTGTCTACAATTGGATTTAAAGACCATTGCTTGCTGTATTTTTGTTTCTCAGTCACTAGTTTCAGAATTCTTGCTCTGCTTTTTGACTATGATTCTTGTTTCATGTCCTGAGATAGTGTGCCTTATCATTTGTTTTTCTGGTTTTGACTTCTTGCTGTCTATTTTGTTTTTTGACATCTCTTAAATTCCAACTCCACTTAAAAGCTGCATTCAACACAATGCATTCCATATGACATGTTGGCGGACATTTTGTTTTACAATTAAGTAGTGTTCTTAAAAGTATCTGTATTGTATGATCCATGTAATGGAAATTCTCTAGTCTGAAACGTTATAATATTTAGCCACAAGAAATTTACTTTAAAGGATTTTATTCATTTTGGTTTACTTCAAATGTCAGTCAATCAGTCAGTCATTGTCCAACCCGCTATATCCTAACACAGGGCCACGGGGGTCTGCTGGAGCCAATCCCAGCCAACACAGGGCACAAGGCAGGAACAAATCCCGGACAGGGTGCCAGCTCAGCGCAGGGTATACACACACACACACACACACACACACGCACACCCACACACCAAGCACACACTAGGGACAATTTAGGATCTCCAATGCACCTAACCTGCATGTCTTTGGACTGTGGGAAGAAACCAGAGCACCCAGAGGAAACCCACGCAGATACTGGGAGAACAGGCAAACTCCACGAAGGGAGGACCCAGTAAGCAAACTAAGGTCTCCTTACTGAGAGGCAGCGCTACTACTATGCCACCGTGCTGCCCTACAATCTCATGTTTTTTACCAAAAAACTTACATTAAAACGAAAGCAACTATCTTACATATAAACATCTACGCATGGAACTGTGTGTGTCTGTCCAGCCCAGAAGTGAGAGGTGGAGTCGTGGTAAGGGCTCCACCTCTGAGGATACACAAGCGAGGCGAGCACATCGGCAAAAGGAAACCTCTGAGGAAAGATAGTTGCTTAGCCGCTAATGTACGAAACCTCCTAGGAGAGAGATGCCCAGAGCAGTTCCTTTCAATTACCTGACATCTATGCATTTCAATTTTTTTTTCAAAGATTTCAATAGTTTCTAGGACCCCGTGCTGCTTACACAGCTAGTATATGATATAAATGTATTCTGAGATTTTTCATGTAAGAAAGGCAGCTGCTACAAAGTTTGTTCTGCTAACTTATCATGGTGCTGGAGAGTGGTGATGTGTTGCATGTTATTAGCACACAAGTAAGAACTTCAATGTACTCTGCTTGTGTGAGTATAATGACCCTTTAAACCTGTAAACTAAATTAACAGTCTGACAGTACAGAATCTTCCCATAACTGGAAAATAAAGGATGTGTTCCATAATGAATTAATATGGAACAGGATTTTTCCCATATTTTCTTACATATAATGCATGTGGAAACATTAAATGGGGGTCCCCAAAGCCCACATATTTTTCAATAAAGCCATATGTATTATTGCATTATGCTGGAGGATGGAGGGTTGACCCTTAGTTCTCCAAATTAAAGGTGGCAACCCTAATCACAGGGCACGCTGGCACACTTACACACATTCACATGCAGACTCACCTAGCCTAGTGAAGTTTAACTGACAGTTTTCCTAATATGCATATGCATAACAATGATAATAGTCCATGGCGATCACCCATGTACAGGGGAGAACATACAAATTCCATATAGATTAAAAGAACAGGCAAGTGATCTACTCAAGATTAGATTTTTTTCTTAAGCATCCATATAAGTTACACCAAGGCTGGCACATGTTTCTACAGAAAAAAAAATGTTTAGCTATACTGTTTAGCAGCTTATTCAAAGTGGGGTTGCTAACTGATATCTTTGCAGGGAAAAATGTGATGAGCCCTCCAGCTTACTCATATGTGTCCTTTTTACATCTTTAGGGAAAAGTGGCAGCTGCACCACATTTACCCCGTCTAGTGCCCGCTCTAATTTAAAAAAATGAACAATGCTACTTTAAATTTTATCTAAAGTGATATGCAATACTAGTGGATTATTCTCTGCTATTCAGTGTTATAAATAGAAACTTTTCCATCACTTCAGTTTATTAAATCTGGTTATTGCCCAGAATCATAGGAATAAGCTACTGCTCTCAAACAGCTCACTGATATTGATATAACCTCTGCCCTAAAGTTTGATTGTGATGATGATTCTATAAATAACTGCATAGAAGGAGCTTGGATGAAACTGCCTACAGACAAGTCAATTGAAATATAATGTACACGTACATTATCAGTTTACTTCAAGAAGCTAGAATCCCACATTCTTCACTTAGTGTATCTGGCACTCTACTGTCAGATTGTAATCATGGAAATTTCAATTAACTCAAGAAACTGAAGTATCACAAACTATTTAGTATTTTTTCTTTTTTCTTGACCTTCAAATTTAAAAAGTCTTTTTAGAAAAAGTGAGATACTCTGCTTCAGGACACAATTACCATTTAATATGAATGCATCTTCTCACTTGTTATTAGAAATAAATGCATGATTGAGTACTTGAATTATGCCTACAACCATTATCGGAGAACAAATTATGCATTGCGCTATTTTTTGAGTAAATATATTAATATAGCTTTTCCCTGTCTCATATGTTCCATTAGAATTCTGGTCAGCACATTTTAATAGATTGGAAGTGTTTTAACACCTTTTCTCTTTACATATTTAGTGCTTATCTAAATGATATTCATTGTCAAATAATCAGCATCAAGGAGAACTTCAGAAACACAGCATGATGACAGGCTTTTTTCATTTTGTTTTCAAAGGTTTTTATTTTTATTTTTTAATCATGACTCATGTTCTCTCTGAAATTTCCATTCTACTTGATTAAAAGATAATTTCAGCTTAATTCTCAGTATTAATTTAACCATTGTCCTAAGATTATTTCTGGGTCATTAATTATTAATTATTCTGCACCTAGAAATCTATACTCCCTCTCTCAGGGCACAGAGTATGGGATCTTCCAAGCATCAGACTCCTTTGAGAGCACACTGATATACATAATTTCATACAATGGATAAAAAAACTGCCCTGACTAAACTTCATACTGAACCAAAAACATCTAGAGAATTGTTGAGATGTTATTTTATCCTAACTATAACACCCATGAGAAATTATGAGGTAAGCCTCAAGTACTCCATGGGTGTCAGGATTAATGCCGAAAGATAATACCAAAAACATTTTCTTTATCGTTATAAGCTACTACACATGAATTAAAGTGACTCATCTATGAGAAAAAAAAATTTTAAGAGACAAGCAATATGAGGGACACCATGACATCACACCTGAGGGACCATCCTCCAGCTTTGTATACTGGTGGAAAAGACAGTCTCGTGAGTTGTTCTCCTTGTTACTTAGGATTGTTAGAGCTCTTTATCGTAAGTATTGTTAAAATGTTTTCATTTTCTGGACTTTTGCTTTTCTTTTTGTAAATACCATTCAGTAAATTTCATATTGGGACTTGTTGACTTTGATTTGCCTCTTTAGGAAAAAAAACCTCCTTTGCCTTATATTTGCCCTTTCTTATTATTCCCTGTTTTGTGTTTATTTTCATTTATTTGAATAAATTGCTCAATTTATAAAGATTCTTGTTTAAACTTTCCTATTAAAAACATGTTTGGAGGTTCCCCTCTCTCTTTTTATGGAACTCCGTTACAAGCGCTGTTATTTTACCTTTATTTTTTACTATCATCCTGAGGTATCTAGTATTTACTCAACCCAAGGAGATATTATTAATGTATATGCAAGTATATACAAGCATGAGCAGCAGATAAAAAGCATAAAAGGAAATGGAAAAGACAGCTGAAGCTTCGCCTAAGCTCAAACAGGCCTTCAGTTTAAGTTCTAGATATGGCCTGCCAGAGAATGACTGACAACAGATAGACAAAAGAACAGATCTCTGGGGACCTGATGCTGTAGTATTGGCTCTAACCAAGAGCAAAACTGGGAGCAAAACTGCAAGTGAGTTGGGCCAGGAAAATTCGTCAATTCCAGGTTTACTAGCATGGCATTACTACCCACGCTGTCAACTACCCCCCGATGAGTCAGAGGCACCAACTCCAACTAGGCTTGCTACACTGCCTGCAGAATAATGAGAAGACCAAAACGAACAGTCCAAGGTAATGATCACCACAATGATTACCACAATAACTGCTACTCTCGAGGGGGACATAACGGAGCGAAAGAGTAATATAAAGAAAGTCACAAATGATACAAATGAATTAAGGAAATACTGTATATAAAGGACATCAACATGACAAATGAGAAGATGCTTCAGAATATTAAAGACCAGGGGCCTCAGGTATAACGCTGTGCATAGAACTCACACTAAAACATGGCGTACGGGCAAAAGCGGAAATGTTTGTACGCACAAAAAATCCAGATGCATAAATCTGTGCATACGCTAACTTCCACGTTCTTCCGCTCCATAAATCCTGGTCAGCATTAAAAGTAACGCACTTACACGCACCTGTGCCACTCCCCAACTCCTCCCAGAATTACGCCTCTTTGAATATGCAAATCAATATAAATAGCCCTTAAGCTCAGCGTTCTGTGAAAAGGCAATGGCAAAAGCTCTGTGTAAAATAGAAGAATTTCAGCAAATATCAAGTGGAGTCAAGGAAAAACGTACTATTTGTTGGTTTAAACAGTGGCATAATCGACGAAAGGAAGTTGATTGAGTGACAGAGTGTCGGAGAAACTGGAAAGTTTAAATTCACAAAGTCACACAGTGCCCAAAATAAAAGAAGTTGTCAGATATCAAAGTCGCTGTGAATAGGAGAGTTGTAGCCCACTATCAGCTTGTCATATGAAAGCTTATTAGGGTACAGAGAAAAAAAAAATAGGGACACAGTGGGAAAAATCCTCAAAATGTCAACTTTAATCTCGAAATTTCCACTTTAATCACGTAGTTTATTTTGTCATTAAAGTAGAACATCATAAACTTCATCTTAAAATCGTTTAATTTACTATTTTCTCAAATACCATTATAACTAAAGTAGCATGTTAAGTGCTTTATTTTGTATTTGATTTTCTATGTGCGCTATGTGTGTGAATCACTACGTGCTTCTTAAATGGGCTTTCTCTTCCTCTGACAGGACACAGAATCTATTACATTCGTGATATTACATCTCTCTGAGTAATTTAAATACTGAGATGTATACTTGATATTATTTTCAAGATGATAGGATTTAAGCATGTATTAAACATGGGAATAGTGATTGTGACAAACTGACACCTCATCCAGCAATTGTTCCTGCCTCATGTACAATGTTTGCTGCGCCATGCGCGACCTTCGATGAAATTATTGCAGCAGTACTGTCTCTTTCAAACATACTAACCCCCAATTCTTGTCCTTCCTTTTCTTTCTCCAAGTAGCCAATCACCACACAATCAGCTCTGTAACAGACGTTAAGCTTAGAATGACGATTCTTCAAAACTTTTAAGAAACATTGAAATATCTTCGTAGTACATGTTTAATTATTCTATCCATCTATCCATCCAGTGTTGCGCCAATCCCAGCAAGAATACAGCACAAGACAGAAACAATCCCTGAATGGGGCTCCAGCTCCTTGCTAGCACGGTGACACCATGTCCTCACATGTTTAAGTATTAACAGTATAGATTATTTAAATGATGTTAACATTTCATCTGTATAATGTAATAAATATATTTTGCTGCATTTCATCTTACAATGAGATTGTCATCATATATAAATAAGTGCTAAAGTGGCCCTGTTGTGCAATATTATAACTATCACAAGTTTACAGTGAGGTAATCTATACTAATAAAAGGCAAAGCCCTCACTGACTCACTCACTCAGTGACTCACTCACTCATCACTAATTCTCCAACTTCCCGTGTAGGTAGAAGGCTGAAATTTGGCAGGCTCATTCCTTACAGCTTACTTACAAAAGTTGGGCAGGTTTCATTTTGAAATTCTACGCGTAATGGTCATAACTGGAACCTATTTTTCTCCATATACAGTAATGGACATTAGCTCAACGGCCATGGGGGCGGAGCTGCGTGTGACATCATCACGCCTCCCACGTAATCACGTGAACTGACTGTGACCGCAGTACGTTGAAAAGAAGGAAGAGCTCCCAAAGAGCGCTGAAGAAAAACGCTGAATACTTTATTCGCGAGATACAAGTTTAATGAGAAGACACGAGGTATAAACGAGACTTTGGATCACTTTGTAACGAAGTTAAAATTGCTGTAGCGAGAAACTTTTAAGTGCCGGGTCTTAGCTAACATTAAATAAAGCCGTGGACATCGCAACATCACACAAGAGAGCAACTCACGTGAACTGACTGAACGCAGTACAAGTGATCACTTCCATGCATCAAACCTGTTCAAAAAACGCATTACACAATTAACAAGGCAGGAAAAGAATATGCTCCGAGTTGAGCTCCACAGCTAACGCTGTCTTGCAGAAGCAACTTCGTCACGCTGCCACCAAATACTCACAGAAAAATCAACAAGTTAATACACACGCTGTCTCTAGAGTTTCTCCACACTCAGTGTATTCCTCGCGTCCCCTTTATACCCTCTGATCTCCCATTTCAATTCAGATGCCTCCAATTTCCAGTAAGGCTCTACTACGCGATGACAAGTAATACGTCTCAGGGACAGACCCTACAAAACGATGCCATTGATTTCAGGTAAGATTGCTTTTCTCCTGGACAACTATACGTTGCATTCTCAAGAGTGAGCTCGCGCAGCTTCGCCATATTACAACCGGAGTGCAGCCAGAAACTTTTAAGTGCCGGGTCTTAGCTAACATTAAATTAAGCCGTGGACATCGCAACATCACACAAGAGAGCAGCTCACGTGAACTTACTGAACGCAGTACAAGTGATCACTTCCATGCATCAAACCTGTTCAAAAAACACATTACACAATTGACAAGGTGATGGCTTTATATGTCGTTCATTTATAAAAGAGCGGAGAAGCTGTGTAAAGGCTGTTTCACAAAAAACCAGCAGAAAGTCTTATATGAGCAGGCAGTCAGCTAAAGAAGGGAATCAATAAATAACTATATAATCGTAATAAACGAGCAAAAAATAACGTACAAGCCGCGGATTAAATAAAGGAAATGGGTACCTGAACAGTAAAGTAAGTCTCGAATAGCTACACAATAACTATAAGAATCGTAATAAACGAACAATAAAACAGTACAGAACCGTGAAGCAAGGAGAAACGATGGCCTTATATGGCGTTCGTTTATAAAGCAGCGGAGAAGCTGTGTGAAGGCAGCTACACAAAAACAGCAGAGCGACACACTCTGAATGTATTCCTGGTATCACCGTTATACCATCTGATCTCCCATCTGATCAACAGCTGCTCGCACCCCAAAGGAGATATATATATATACAGTATATATATATATATATATATATATATATATATATATATATATATATATATATATATATATATATATATATATATATATACAGTGGTGTGAAAACTATTTGCCCCTTCCTGATTTCTTATTCTTTTGCATGTTTGTCACACAAAATGTTTCTGATCATCAAACACATTTAACCATTAGTCAAATATAACACAGGTAAACACAAAATGCAGTTTTTAAATGATGGTTTTTATTATTTAGGGAGAAAAAACCCAAACCTAAATGGCCCTGTGTGAAAAAGTAATTGCCCCCTGAACCTAATAACTGGTTGGGCCACCCTTAGCAACAATAACTGCAATCAAGCTTTTGATAACTTGCAATGAGTCTTTTACAGCGCTCTGGAGGAATTTTGGCCCACTCATCTTTGCAGAATTGTTGTAATTCAGCTTTATTTGAGGGTTTTCTAGCATGAACCGCCTTTTTAAGGTCATGCCATAGCATCTCAATTGATTCAGGTCAGGACTTTGACTAGGCCACTCCAAAGTCTTCATTTTGTTTTTCTTCAGCCATTCAGAGGTGGATTTGCTGGTCTGTTTTGGGTCATTGTCCTGTTGCAGCACCCAAGATCGCTTCAGCTTGAGTTGACGAACAGATGGCGGACATTCTCCTTCAGGATTTTTGGTAGACAGTAGAATTCATGGTTCCATCTATCACAGCAAGCCTTCCAGGTCCTGAAGCAGCAAAACAACCCCAGACCATCACACTACCACCACCATATTTTACTGTTGGTATGATGTTCTTTTCTGAAATGCTGTGTTCCTTTTACGCAGGTGTAACGGGACATTTGCCTTCCAAAAAGTTCAACTTTTGTCTCATCAGTCGACAAGGTATTTTCCCAAAAGTCTTGGCAATCATTGAGATGTTTCTTAGTAAAATTGAGACGAGCCCTAATGTTCTTTTTGCTTAACAGTGGTTTGCGTCTTGGAAATCTGCCATGCAGGCTGTTTTTGCCCAGTCTCTTTCTTATGGTGGAGTCGTGAACACTGACCTTAATTGAGGCAAGTGAGGCCTGCAGTTCTTTAGATGTTGTCCTGGGGTCTTTTGTGACCTCTTGGATGAGTAGTCTCTGCGTTCTTGGGGTAATTTTGGTTGGCCGGCCACTCCTGGGAAGGTTCACCACTGTTCCATGTTTTTGCCATTTGTGGATAATGGCTCTCACTGTGGTTCGCTGGAGTCCCAAAGCTTTAGAAATGGCTTTATAACCTTTACCAGACTGATAGATCTCAATTACTTCTGTTCTCATTTGTTCCTGAATTTCTTTGGATCTTGGCATGATGTCTAGCTTTTGAGGTGCTTTTGGTCTACTTCTCTGTGTCAGGCAGCTCCTATTTAAGTGATTTCTTGATTGAAACAGGTGTGGCAGTAATCAGGCCTGGGGTGGCTACGGAAATTGAACTCAGGTGTGATACACCACAGTTAGGTTATTTTTTAACAAGGGGGCAATTACTTTTTCACACAGGGCCATGTAGGTTTGGATTTTTTTCTCCCTAAATAATAAAACCATCATTTAAAAACTGCATTTTGTGTTTACTTGTGTTATATTTGACTAATGGTTAAATGTGTTTGATGAACAGAAACATTTTGTGTGAGAAACATGCAAAAGAATAAGAAATCAGGAAGGGGGCAAATAGTTTTTCACACCACTGTATATATATATATAACAGCAACACTCATAAAAGTGACAAAACAATTACATTGACAATCATGTTACGTTATTTTTAAAATGTTTCCTTTTCTTTTTCATAACTTCTTTTACACACTACTTCTCCGCTGTGAAGCGCGGGTATTTTGCTAGTCCATACTAATAAAAGGCAAAGCCCTCACTGACTCATTCACTCACTCACTCACGCACTCATCACTAATTCTCCAACTTTCCGTGTAGGTAGAAGGCTGAAATTTGGCACGCTTACAAAAGTTAAGCAGGTTTCATTTCGATTTTCAACACGTAACGGTCATAACGGTTGATAACGGTCGACAACATCCGCCATGTTGAACTTTCTTATTTACGGCCCCATCTTCACAAAATTTGGTAGGCAGCTTCCCTGCACCAACCGAAACCGATGTACATACTTATTTCAGTGGTATGACGCCACTGTCGGCCGCCATATTGAACTTTCCAACGTCACTAATTCTCCAACTTCCAGTGTAGGTAGAAGGCTGAAATTTGGCATGCTCATTCCTTACAGCTTACTTACAAAGGTTAAGCAGGTTTCATTTCGAAATTCTACGCATAACGGTCATAATGGTCAACAATGCCCGCCATGTTGAACTTTCTTATTTATTGCCCAATCTTCACAAAATTTGGTAGGCGGCTTCCCTGCACTAATCGAAACCAATGTACATACTTATTTTGGTGGTATGACACCACTGTCAGCCGCCATATTGAACTTTCCAACATCACTAATTCTCTAACTTCCCGTATAGATAGAAGGCTGACATTTGGCATGCTCATTCTTCACAGCTTACTTACAAAAGTTAAGCAGGTTTAATTTCGAAATTCTACGCATAACGGTCGACAAAGTCCGCCATGTTGAACTGTCTTATTTATGGCCCAATCTTCACGAAATTTGGTAGGCGGCTTCCCTGCGCTAACCGAAACCAATGTACGTACTTATTTCGGTGGTATGATGCCACTGTCGGCCGCCATATTGAACTTTTCAACGGTCTTTGTTACTTATGGGCCCATCTTCAAGAAATTTGGTACGCGGGTTCCCAACGCTAACTGAATCCTACTTACGTACATATATACGTACATAGCCTGGAGCTCGGTCACCGTGTGAGGCGGCGTTGGGTCCCCCATCCCAACGCCTCTCACGTTGTTGGCTGCCTGCCTATATAAGGCCATCCGTCGCTCCAGTCTCTACATTCCCTTCCTTGCTTCGCCACGGGATTCACATCTCCCTGCTGATAACTACAGCCTTTTTATTTAATCCACGGCTTCTCCGCTGTTTTATTGTTCGTTTATTACGATTATAGTTATTGTTTAGGTATTTTAGTCTTACTTTACATTGTCCAGGTACCCATTTCCTTTATCATTCCAACCGTACCCCCATTAACATGTCTATTGAGGTGATCACCATTGATCAAAGAACTGTCATTCACCGAGTGGTTTCCATGCCCGGAGATGGCACCTACCTTTTCCATTCTCTGTGTTACATATTGCACGGCCATATCAGGCTCACTCTTGATATCCAGAGGAACATTGTGTCTTATGTATTGAATGACTGGGACAGGTTCAAGGTGTGGACTGATGATGGTACAGAAGATAATTATACTACACAGGAGCACTATAAGAGTGAAATGCTTAAGCCCTTCACTTATGGTTCTGCATGTGAGTTGATGGCTGCTGCTGAATTGTTCGGTTGTCACTTTCAAGTGTACCGAAATGGCCAAATATTTTACACCTTTGGACAACTGCCAGTGCCTCTTAAACATCTTAGACTCACAGGTGACGATTTCAGTAGTGGACACTTTGATGTTTATGAATGTTTAAACTCTCAAAAGCTGGATGTGAAGTTATCGATGAAACCGGTTGTATGCTTACAACGCTTGACAGATGCCAAATGTCACTTCAACACAAGTCCTGCAAATACTGTCGTAATTGAAACAAACCATGAAACTCAAACCGATTATGACAGCAGCAATCCAAGCTGTGAGATTTGAAACCAGATTACTGTTCACATGGCCAACTGTACGTTGCATGCTCAAGAGTAAGCTCAGCGCACAGCGTAATAAAATCGATCACAAGAAGGTGATAGGATGCAACCTTGGTGAATGCCCATCTCGATATCGAAGAAATCTGTATGGCCCTCTTCGGTCTTCACACAACAGCTTGAGCCTTGATACAGATTCTTGAAGATGGAGATGAAGCACTGGGGTATACAATAAAGTGTGGCTATGCACCACAACGATTTACGGTTGATACTGTCAACGGCTTTTTTGAAGTCGATGAAATTTATCAGGAGAAGTTTTTGGAATTCAGTGCATTGCTCGATAATGTTCCTGAGCGAAAATATCTGCTCACTACACGATCGTCCTTGCCTGAACCCTGCTTGTTCTTCTCGCAGCATTTGGTCTATAGTGCAACGGAGTCGGTTTAGCAGAACGATGCCAAGCACTTTTCCAGGCACCGATAATAGCGTAATTCCTCTCCAGTTGTTGCAGTCAGAGAGGGCCCCTTTTTTCAGCAGCTTGACAATGGCACCTCGTTTCCAGTCTGCCAGGACCGGTTCTTCCCGCCAGACACTATCTAGCAGTCGGGTCAAACTAGCAGTCGGGTCAATTACCAACACAGACAGAGATTAAAATATAATGCACAATTTTAGAGACTACTGTATGCCCTTATATTCTACTCAGTTTAAAGAAAACAAGACACAATCTAATGTGTTTTTGATGCATTACAGATACCATAGGTAGATCTCAGAAATGCTAGATGCTATAAACTCCCTTCAAACTGGGAATGCAGCAGGCCCTGATGGCTAACCTGCTAAATTTTATTTAAAAAAGTTCAATTAAGTAAGCTCTCCTTTTATTAGCAACATTTACAGAAGCCAGAGACAAAAAAATTATACCTCAAACATTTAACCAAGCATTAAATTACCATGTTTCATAAGAAAAAAAATAACTACTTACTACAATGTGCATCATACAGACCAATCTCACTTCTGTATACCAATATTAACAAACTATCCACAGTTCAAACTAGAAGGACTGAGAAAGTTCTTCCTTTGGTAATATCAAAACACTAAACATGATTTATTATAGGCAGACAATTAGCTTCCAATCTTTAACGCTCATTTAATGTAATATATTCAACCATAAAGTCTAACACCCGAGAGATCTTATTATCTTTGGATGCAGAAAAGGCATTTGATATGGTTGAATGGGACTACCTATTCACTACATTGTACAAATTTGGGTTTGGCCTAAACATACTGCATGTGCATGGATCAAACTACTATATACTAGTCCAGAAGCTTCTGTTTGTATTAACAACATTACTTCAGACTACTTC